>NC_074711.1:2920000-3080000 GCF_947242115.1 Biomphalaria glabrata | reverse complement strand
AACAAAAATGAGTTACTAAAAAAAAAAAGAAGAAGTCCGATGCACGTCCGTAGAGGTCAATCTTGTCATGTATGTTAACAAAATTACTTGAACTCTGCCAAGTCGTTGATTTTCATGGCTGATTCAGGCAACCCATTCTATGCTCTAATAGCACAAGGGAGGTAGGAGTATTTGTACAAATTTGTCCTAGCTTATGGAACAATAAATATGCCTTTAAGCTTGTGTATTTCTGAGTATTTTATTAGGTTTTGTTTTTGTATTTGAAGATTATGGTTTAGTCAAGTTTAGTGTTTTATGTTTAGACCAATAGCTCGTTGTCACGTTGTACAGACTTGTGACGTAGCAATGGGCTATTGGTCTCTAATGTCCACAGGTTAAGACGTTGCAGGTCAGTATTCATGTGACGATTGGTTTCGGACAAGCAATGGGCTCTACCGGGATGGTAAAAAAAGTTACCAAAGTGTTCCAATGTGTCACGCTCGACTGCAAATCGCGGCTAACCATGCGTGTAGTTACTGACCAGGTTCAGGGATCACGTGGTCGGTAATGTAGGTCACGATTTGTATGTATAGATGACCAGATTCCTTCTGAAGTTCTTGAAGGGATGTTTTAGTTAAACAAATAGAGACAGAAGAAAAGTCCAGAATTAAGTAACTGTCTTGGATAGTCTTTTGAGAGACTATAAAAGTAAAACAAAACTAGATGTCAGGATTGGACATTACTCATTGACCATCACTGTTTAGTTCACTATCGTATTTCCGCGCGTATACCCCGCACACGCATATACCCCGCACAACTTACCAAAATAAGTAAAAACAACCCGTACCCTTATAGCCTGCATGTGCAAAGCGTGACTTGCAGTACACTACAGGTAGATACATTTTGTTGCTCATCAGAAGACTGTCTCTCGAGACGCTATCGTGTTGCTGTTGCTGTTCCGACAAGCGGTTCATTTAGAGTGCAACTCGAGTGTGAAATACGAGCCTACGGTCGTATCTGTAGTATGTTGTTTTGTATCTGTAGTATGTTGTTTTGTATCTGTAGTATGTTGTTTTGTATCTGTAGTATGTTGTTTTGTATCTGTAGTATGTTGTTTTGTATCTGTAGTATGTTGTTTTGTATCCTGTAGTATGTTGTTTTGTATCTGTAGTATGCTGTTTTGTATCTGTAGTATGTTGTTTTGTATCTGTAGTATGTTGTTTTGTGTCACCACCTCAAAGTTGGTGCCATAGAGTAGAAACCCTAATTCTGTATTGTGTATGTTAATTCCATATTGTGAATCTTATTCACAACCCATGTAGCACTAAGGTGAACACTTTTGACCTTAGGTGAACCAGAGAGTTAAAGGCAGTCAGTCCACATAGAGATCTTGTAGCAAGCACTTGTATTGAGTCACTTAAGATATAAGCAGTAGAGTTAGATGTTTAAAGTAGTTGGTTATAGAATAAGTACTAAGTTGTGATATTCGTATATTACTGTTGGATTAATACTGACCATTCCTGGGTCGAACTGTATGGTGTATTCACTATGTGGTGTTATATTAAACTTATTGTGTCTGCTACACCCAGCGTCATTTCATTATTCAGTGATTTGTAACAAGAACCCAATGTCACCACCACGCCTACATTGATAACCACAGCCACATTCATAACATATAAAATAACGCAGTGACATTTATGGTGTCAGAAGCGGCCGAAAACGACATTTATGACAGCATTGTTCAAAGTCACTTTAACATGATATGCTGAGACAACCTGCGTGGACGAAACTAGACAACCCTGATCTTACAGCCTGTGTGGGTGAAACTAGACAACCGTGATACTACAACCGGTGTGGGTGAAAATATAGTACTACAAGTCATTCAAGGCATCGTTTGAAGACAGCTGATATATGGTCAGTCGAAGTAGCTGACATATTCAAGAATCATCTACATCGAGTGCTCGTCATAATTCTAATGACACACTCCTATTGTCGCTGTCTAACAGCACATTTAATAAGAGAGCGCTCTTACTCTTAGACCTCTCTTGTCGTCACTACCTAAGGTCATTTTAGTTATGTATATTTGTTTCAGCAACTGTATGAAACAGTGGATTACCTATCAAGCTGTGAATTTAACAAGTGGATTACTTATGAACTGTACCATTGTACTGTGGATTTAACAAGTGGATTACTTATGAACTGTAACATTGTACTGTGGATTTAACAAGTGGATTACTTATGAACTGTACCATTGTGCTGTGGATTTAGCAAGTGGATTACTTATGAACTGTACCATTGTGCTGTGGATTTAGCAAGTGGATTACTTATGAACTGTACCATTGTACTGTGGATTTAACAAGTGGATTACTTATGAACTGTACCATTGTGCTGTGGATTTAGCAAGTGAATTACTTATGAACTGTACCGTTGTGCTGCGGATTTAGCAAGTGGATTACCTATGAACTGTACTGTGGACATATTTTATGTGGAGCATCACCGGAACTTTATGTACAAGTCAAGCATCAAGTGAATATTTAAGGGAAGTAACTTTAATTACCCTTAGTATTATCAATATTGATTAGTTCTCTTGAACTACATCACAATTTTCTTCATTGTTTACATTTGTATTTATATATATATTTGACTTTAGGGACTAAATTTAATTATCTATTGAGTCTGAGCATTTATATTTTTTTTCAAGTAAGCATCCAGGTATTGGTAGGGACTCTTTAGATAAAGTAAATACTTGATCGTATAGCTGTATTAGTCAAGTTTGTATTTTGTCAAGTATCTATCATATTGTTAAACTCTTGTATTGATATTGTCTTGTTTACATTTGTTGAATTTCTTTTGCGTCATAGTTATTTCTCATTGTAATTCTTTTGTCTACTATTTCTACTATCTTGTAATGTCTCTTTAAAGCAGACTGTTTAGTATCTATAGTGTATTTATGTTTGTCTAATTACTTATTAATATATATATTTATTTTACTTCTTATTTCAACCTATTTTTTATTATTATCAACACTACACTACACACTTGATACACTATGGGATATATTTTGATTTGAGATTGTGACAAGATTGATTGTATATAATATATACTTTGAGAACATTGAACTATTTTGATACTATTGATACATTGATCACTATTTATCAGACTAATAAGGCTCACATAATTGTGAATTATTTGTTGCAATAAACTTTTACATTGCAAGTGGAGATACTAGAAATACATAATCATATAATTGATCAGTAAAGTATTACATTACGAACTAGACAAAGTACCAAGAATAACTTAAGATACCTCATAACCTCAATTGTTTCGCACAAAATATATATCTACTATTACCTGTAGTTACTATTTGAGCAATAATAATTATTTATCGTACAATATTCATTTACAACTACCTAGTGTACACATATCTATTAATTAACTAATTTGAATCTTTGAAAATGGCTGAGTATGAAAAACTAATAGAGATAGTGGATAAACTAAAGTTAAAAGAAGATGATAGAGCTGCATTCATCAAAATTGAAATAGATAGAATTAGAGTAGAAAAAGACAAGCAACGGGAAGAAAGGCTACATGAAAGAAGACTGAGAGAGAAAGAACAAAAAAACTTAGAGAAAGAAAAAGAACGCCAGCATGAAATAAAATTAAAAGAACATGAAGAAAAAATGGCCAAGCTAGCAAAAGAAAATAAAGACAATTCAGCAAGTCAAACTTCATCTCATCATCAGTATCATAGCAAATTTAGGAACTTTGACCCAAAAGAAGACACATTGGAAAATTTCATTATTCAATTTGAATACATCTGTCAAACAGCAAATATGAATACTGCACAAATGGCTCAACAACTTCTAGCTAACCTAAGAGGTGAACCACTAAACATCATCGACACACTAACTATGGAGCAAAGAAAAGACTACAACACAGTAAAACAAAGACTAATTGAACATTTTGGCAAAACAGAGGAGCACTATCGAAAACTTTTTAGGGAAATAAAACTAGCCAAGAATGCAGATTTAAAAAGAACAATACATGACATGCGCCAGAACATGACAAAGTGGCTACAACTCGCAAACTGCAACTTAGATGACCCCAAACAGATATTAGATTTCTTTCTCATTGAGAATGTGCTAATTAATGTTACAGATGCAGCATTCTCATTCCTGAAGGAGAGAAAAATAAAAAATGAAGCTGAATTGATATCAAACTTAACAACATACAAAGACTCACACCCAAACATCACCATTGACAAAAGGGAATTGTACAATGTAGCTGCAACAGTGACAGAAAACCATCCAAGAACTACAAATAAATTTAAATATGCCAAGAGCATACAATGTTTTTTCTGTGGCATATTGGGTCACACCAAAGCAGAGTGCAGAAAGAGAATAGCATCAGAAAAACAGCAATATGTAAATAGAAACCATAGATATGGAAGAGATAACAGAACCTTCCAGAGCTTCAGTCCTAACTATAATAGATCCTATCAACAACAATATAACAGAAGAACATGGCAAAGCTACAGTCCAACTAACAGTAGATCACATCAAACAAACAGAAGATGGCAAAACAACAGAATGTCTAGAAGAGATCAATTTCAAGATAGACAACATACTTACCACAATAACAATCATACCAGACAAAACATAGCAGCTGTAGCAACTGAAACACCAATAGAATATGAAACAGTAGCATATATACAGACAAAGGTAGCCAAATTAAAAGTGTATCCTGCCTATGTGGATGGCATTAAGGTATATGCATTACGTGACAGCGGCTGCACCTCAATCATTGTGAAGAAATCACTAGTAAAACCTGAACAGATCCTAAAAGACAAGGTTACACTGACTTATGCGAATAAAGACTTATGGGAAGTATGTGAAACAGCATTAGTTTTCATTGAATCACCATGGTTCACTGGTCAATACAAAGCCATAGTAATGAACAACCCAGCTGAAGAACTAATTATAGGGAACATAGAGAATATAGTTGAACTATCAGAAGAAGCCTTAGTAAAATGGGCCAATAGTGTAAATCAAGAAAACATTGAGTTAGCATCAACTACTAATTCACATGAGTACAACAATGTCAGTATACATGAAGGAACTAAAGATAATCAGTCAATTACAAATAAAATAGATGTAGAATGTCAAACAGATTTTAACACAACACTAAAAGTAACTAGTGAGATACAAACAGAGGAAGTATGTTCCTATACAAATGCTCATAGAGATGAATACAGACCTCAATACATAGCTACTAATGAGAGAATGGCCTTAACATTTAAAAATAGTAAACAACTAGAACTCTATACTGCATCAATTAATGAACGCAATGTTAAGTGCATAATAGATGAAGAATCTACCACAACTTTTCTAGATAAATATTTAGTCAAGCAAGAGAACTATTTAAATGACATAGCTATTGTTACTTTGCCCAACAGTAAAATCATACACTGTAAAACTGCTATGGTAGATATCACATCACCATGGATAAATGGGAAATTTAAGGTTGTTGTTCTAGAAAACACTATCTGTTCAATTATTATTGGAGCATATCCAAATTTGGTCAAACCTTGGGAAAAGCCACAAATTAGAACTAATCTATGTCTATACAAATTGCCTGGTAATTGTTCATTGGATGATATCTTATCTTGTGTTGAAAATGTATCTAGTAATTGTACCTATAGTAGTATTGAAGAGCATCCAAAATATGGTTACTTTATGTGGTTAGATAACAAAGATTTTGAGGAATACAAGAAGATTTTGCATGAGATGTATGAAAACACTATTCAAGGTCAAAGAATTAAAGTCACCATTGTAAATTTCAAAGATTTAAGATTCACACCTTAAAGTAAACACAATTATTTTTACAACCAACCATGATGTCATGTTGTGAACATTGAGCATTATTTTGTAAACATTGAGTACTATTTGTAAACATTGAACTAGAACTAAGACTTCATTTTTTTAAAAAACTCTATTTGTAAACAAACTTTGGAATTTGATTACTTCATTGTAACCTACATTTTTTTCACATTCTTTTGTCAACAAGAATAACATTTTTGTACTCAACAATGTAAACAAACATTGAATTTTTTTCCCAACTTATTCAGTACCTAGCTTAATTTTTTTTCCATACAATGTAAACATTATTTTTCCCATTGTATTGAGAACAACTGTGACAAATTATTTTCCACAGCTATTGTAAACAAGATTGGAATTTTTGTACTATGTCATTTATCACAATTATATAACTTAGTCACATTTTTCAATACTATTGAAAAAAGGAGATTGATTCATAATGTAACTTATTTATTTAATGTCAATTAGTGTAATCAAATATTGACATACACTTGTATTTTTTTGAAAACATTTTTGTCAAACTATTCTTATGGACTATATTTTTTTGTAACAATCATTGATGTAAACAAGAAGATTGTTGTACAAACTTTTTGATATTTCAAGTACTGAAAGAGACACTTGATATTATTCTTTTAAATTAGACTTGCATTTTTTTCACAACAGATTAAAATAAATACAACTAAACCATTATGATGTTATGCTTGTATGTATATGCTTGAACAAATTAATGTAACCTCAAAGATTGTATCACAACTGACACATTTTCTCAGTTAAATTTTTTTTGACAAAAGAGTTTTTTGAACTTTGTACACAATAATTATTTGATAAACAATGTAACATTAAACTTTTGCCATTACTAGCTACAAATTATTTGAACTGTTATATGGAGAAATACTTAATTGAAACATAAGGTGCATGCAACAAGCACTATGAAAGATATTCATTTTGATTTGATGTTCATACTTTTGAGCAAATATTTTGATACTTGAATTATACATATTTACTTGTGTAATATTAATGCACAACAATTTTTTATGGAGATGTCAAACCTCATATTGAAGTAAACAGGTACATTGAATTTGTAACAATGATCATTAATCAATTTGATCTTGAATTTTGACACATATATTTTGAATTTTTCTATACTTATCACTTACATATTGAGACTTACTTGTAACATTTTCTACATGATTTGTACATATTGTACTATTGTTGTCAAAAACATTGACTTCTAACATTTCTATAGTGTCAAAGATTTTTTTATAAATAGATATTGTGAATAAAAACTTGTATTAATTTTTCACATTGTGACATAGGAGATTGTCACTGAAATTTTTGTCACACTTTGCACATATTATTATGAAAAAGACTTGTAAATATTGAACACATTTGAATATTGATGTATATATTAGAACTACATGTAAAGAATTATTTGAGATGTTAAGTATTTGACTCAGAGAATTATTTGAATTGCCTTACAAGAATATGATGAATTAGAGAATTTTGCCCTTATTGAATTTTTTTGGTACAAATATCTTGTGTAACACTGTCCTATTATATATTTTATTGCAAGTTTGTAGTTCTATTTGAACTCTGCAATTGTACATTTCATAGACCCCAAGAATTCCAATTGATCCTACTTAGGATAATTATGTCTTCAAGCTGAAAAAAATTTCTTCAAAATTTTTTTTCAAAAGGGGGGTGATAGGTAATGTCACCACCTCAAAGTTGGTGCCATAGAGTAGAAACCCTAATTCTGTATTGTGTATGTTAATTCCATATTGTGAATCTTATTCACAACCCATGTAGCACTAAGGTGAACACTTTTGACCTTAGGTGAACCAGAGAGTTAAAGGCAGTCAGTCCACATAGAGATCTTGTAGCAAGCACTTGTATTGAGTCACTTAAGATATAAGCAGTAGAGTTAGATGTTTAAAGTAGTTGGTTATAGAATAAGTACTAAGTTGTGATATTCGTATATTACTGTTGGATTAATACTGACCATTCCTGGGTCGAACTGTATGGTGTATTCACTATGTGGTGTTATATTAAACTTATTGTGTCTGCTACACCCAGCGTCATTTCATTATTCAGTGATTTGTAACAAGAACCCAATGTCACCACCACGCCTACATTGATAACCACAGCCACATTCATAATATCTAAAACAACACGGTGACATTTTGTATCTGTAGTATGTTGTTTTGTATCTGTAGTATGTTGTTTTGTATCCTGTAGTATGTTGTTTTGTATCCTGTAGTATGTTGTTTTGTATCCTGTAGTATGTTGTTTTGTATCTGTAGTATGTTGTTTTGTATCTGTAGTATGTTGTTTTGTATCTGTAGTATGCTGTTTTGTATCCTGTAGTATGTTGTTTTGTATCCTGTAGTATGTTGTTTTGTATCCTGTAGTATGTTGTTTTGTATCCTGTAGTATGTTGTTTTGTATCCTGTAGTATGTTGTTTTGTATCTGTAGTATGTTGTTTTGTATCTGTAGTATGCTGTTTTGTATCTGTAGTATGTTGTTTTGTATCTGTAGTATGTTGTTTTGTATCTGTAGTATGTTGTTTTGTATCTGTAGTATGTTGTTTTGTATCTGTAGTATGTTGTTTTGTATCTGTAGTATGTTGTTTTGTATCCTGTAGTATGTTGTTTTGTATCTGTAGTATGTTGTTTTGTATCCTGTAGTATGTTGTTTTGTATCCTGTAGTATGTTGTTTTGTATCTGTAGTATGTTGTTTTGTATCCTGTAGTATGTTGTTTTGTATCCTGTAGTATGTTGTTTTGTATCCTGTAGTATGTTGTTTTGTATCCTGTAGTATGTTGTTTTGTATCTGTAGTATGTTGTTTTGTATCTGTAGTATGTTGTTTTGTATCTGTAGTATGTTGTTTTGTATCTGTAGTATTTTGTTCTGTATCTGTAGTATGCTGTTTTGTATCTGTAGTATGTTGTATCGGTATGACGATAGTTCCAGTTATGTTTATAAGTCAAATAAATTTTGCGAACCCCCGCATCGTTGTATACCCCACACAGCTGCCGTCCAGTGGGTAAAACTTGTATAACCCGCGGGATATATGTGCGCAAATACGGTAATTATAAACTGTTTTATTTAACCAGAATAGTATGCGTCACTCAAGCTAGTCTACTATTCATATGATTTATTTAAGTGATTTATGTCTTTTACGACATTCTCACTTACCCTATAAGATTTTTTCTATTCGGTTGGGCTATGTGATATTAAGCTCTAAGGCAGCGGTTCTCAACCTTTTATGCTCGGCGACCCCTTTTTACAATCCCCCATTCTGCCGTAACCCCCCCCCCCACACACACACACACATACAGCAATAGAAGAGTAGACAATAACAATCCATATTTTCGATGGTCTTAGGCGACCCCTGGCTAATCGTCAATCGACCCCCAAGGGGGTCGCGAACCACAGGTTGAGAACCCCTGCTCTAAGGGGATTGTATCCAAGCGTGTATTTATGCCGTGTGTTTCTATAGAGGCACCTCCAACCTGCAAAATGATACACTGAGAGACCAAAAGTCTGAGCATCACACCTCTGATAAAACATAGTGACATGTTGCACGAGGCAAAGTCGTCAACCCTGGACTAATTGTTTCATTAACTTCTATACTGGGATTTCACATATCCAGTTGTCTATCCTTCAAATTTTTACATGGTAATGCCCCTTTAATAGCACATAGCCAAAAATAGAATATTTCTCTTAATGAATTCAAAGTGTTTTCTCTCTTGCTCCAAGAATACTCGACAAGTCGGAAGAAACTGAAACAAGGGACGTTATCCAACTTAACTTAGCAAGTCTATACAACCATCAAACCAAACAAGCCACATGAACATTATAACAAAATACAACTAAAACAAATCAAAATAAAACAACAAGCAACAGCCAAACAAACATAGTAACAAACGAACCGATAGAACGAACCAGACAAAAAAAAAACAAAACAAAAAAAACAGAAACAAGCCGAACCGATCGAATCAACCAACGAAGAAATCATATAAACTACCAGATCAAACAATTCAAAAGAATGCACCAGACCATTGACGTAATAGACTAGTAGACCAAAATAATGAAACAATCCTAAAAAACCAAATAAACTATTCGAAAAATAATCTTACAAACCATAAACCCGAACAAAAAAAAAAAACAACTTTCAATCAATCTGCTCTAGAGAGCTTGGCCTTCCATAACCTATCAGGTCTGTGCGTATGTGTACAAAGAAGTTAGAATGCGTGTATATGTCTGTGGTGTTTGTGTGTGTGTGTGTTATTTGCTAAATGCGTTTGTGTACTGTCTATCAGTGTGTCAATGTATGTAATAGTACTTCGCCATCTGACGCCATCACATTTCTATTCATTGTAGTATATTAGTATAGACACAGCACATCAGTTCTAAGCTAATGTCGAATTGTTTAGTTCTCTCTGGGTCTGATTCTCTCTCGTTCTGTAGGCACGCTGTTATTTAGACACTCACATGTCTGGACCAGTCGTGAAAGGGAGAAAAGGGAAGGGGGGGTATATTCGTGAATGTTGACATGATCGTTTTTTAAATGCATACAAAAAAAAATTTCACTTAAGGCTCAAGAGTCCTCAAGAGGACTAATTCAACTCATACCGCCACATCTGTGAAGTACGATTTCTTTCCCTTCTTTACCAAGCAAAATAATTAATTATCAATAGTAAATTACCTAATTGGTTTTTATTTTTTTGTGTTTTCATTTAAAAATAGTAATTGTGCAAAATTTTAACTTAAATCCGAGATTTGGACGTGGGAGAAATAACGTGTATAAACTTTTTACCATACAGACAGAGTGAGTTGATATAAGATTTGTAAATACTTAGAATCACTCAGACTTAATATTGAACTTTTAACGCCTGCATATATATTTACAATGGAGCCCACCAAAGTATTCACAAGTAGGACAGGACTGATAGTAATGGTACACCGTAGCATTCACTGATAGAATCTTACCAATTCAAATGAGCTGTTAAAATTGGGCCGCGTTCAGAAAGTTCTATTTAACTCATCAATAACTCTTGACAAATTTCACAGCCTTCCTGTCTTCATTATAATTCCCACAAGAAGGTGTCTTTTTTTTTTTTATTCCGCCTTTTTTTAAAATGATAAATTGTCCGATGATTACGCATTGTATGCTCACGTGCAACCCTACCCCCCCCCCTTTTTCCATCTCAAGACATGATGTCAAACGCAGTGGTTCCCAAACCTTTTCCTTAACGGAACACTTCGCACATTCCGAGTATTCAGCGGAACACTTTGCTTGTTTATTTTGGTAAGATTGATTCACGTGGTGGCCTACTAGTTAATTATTCCAGTAGTTCGTGGAACACCAATTCAGGACTCGCGGATAACACTAGGGCCCCGCGGAACATAGTTTGGGAAACACTGGTCTAACTTATCGCTAGATAATTCTGTCGTTTGGACATCCAGGAATTAAATTTATGTCTGAGTGTGTCCGCATAGAAATGAATTAAGACACTTCATACGTCAAAAGTAGAACGGCCACATGGGGATAATGATACCTCAACTGGTTTGGAGGCAGGGGCGGACTGGCTAATAGGGCCGGTACAAAATGGGCCCGGGGGTCTTGTCGCGACCAAAGAAATTTTTTTTCAGTGCAGACAACTTTATTGTCTCCCACCCTGCGACTCGGTCTTCTTGATGGTCCCGGGTTCAAACCCTGCCCGCTGCCAACCCCCGTCATCCTGCGGGAGGCTTGGACTAGGAAGTAGATAATCTTCAACTCCGAAAAAAACATCAGAAACATGTCAAATATTTTACAAACAAACAACTTTTTCACCCCCCCCCCACACACACAAATTATCAGAACCTCTGAAATCCCAGCTTAAGTAGGTCACACTGACATCTGGTCTGACCATCACGTAAGTCCCTCCCTGCCCCTGCTCTTCTCCACCCTCATTTGAAAGATGGTATCAAAAACATTCTCGGCTATCCCTGATTCTCCCCCAAGCGTTGGTCAAACCTGACTGACCAGTACATTGCAAAAGTACTTCCCCCCCCCCCCCCCGCTCTTCCAGCTGGCCTTGTTGTGAGTTTATAAGCCTGCTAGCTTTCCTTTATCTACGCAGTCTGCTACTTTCTACTCCAGCCACAGGGTCTCCTCAAGAGTTTTAAGAGCATTCTGTTCTTCACAGGTCTTTAAAAGCTCGCATAATAAAATAAAAAGGGTGGGGGTGGGGGTGCCACACAGTTTCATTGTGACGCGAGAATCTTCCAAGACTGGCTTATTAAGGAAAACCTTAGTGTTGGAGCTTTCCCCATTTCCCGTATTAGCCGAGTTATCTTTTCCTTCTGGGGCTTCGTTCTTTCTTCTTATAGACTTAGTTATGTCCCCTAGAGGATTTCTGGATGTCCGGGTTATTCACTTAGTATTTTTTTTTTTTAGATACAGACTCGTTGTTGTTTATGTTTGTCCGCCTCTCTTGCTGAAAGTGGAGGTGGTCGTCTAGGAATCCCCATTTCAAAAAACTACTTAGACAAACATAATGTCCATGCTGTATACCAACGTGGCTTTAGGAAATATAGCTCATGTGAAACACAACTAATAGGACTAATTGATGACTTTTCAAAAGGTTTAGATAATAGTGAGCAAATAGATGCTATCTTATTAGACTTTAGTCTTAGGTCCACTACTATTTTTAATTTACATAAACGATTTACCACATTGCATTAGTTCAGGAACAAAAGTCAGATCATTTGCAGACGATTTGATAATATATAGAACAACAAAAAAAAAAAAAAAAAAAAAAACACAAGATACAGAAATTTTACAAAGAGAATTAGATGAATTACAGAAATGGGAATCAAATTGGAAGCATGTCTTTCCACCCAGAAAAATGTCAGTTGTTAAGAGTAACAAAAAAACTAAAACAAATTCCACTTATCTTATTCATGGTAAACAGATAATACAGACTAAAAACTAAAGTAGCAATTATATAAAACACTAATCTTCAAAACCAAAACCTAATAAAATACTCGGAAAGACACAAAGATAAAGCCACATTCCTCGTTCCATATGCTAGGACAAAATTGTACAAATGTTCGTCTTCCTTAGTGCTTTTCTATATAAAAACTTATCACCACTGATTAATTAATATAGCAATAGCAATTATACATAAAACACTGAACCATAACCTTCAAATACAAAAACAAAATTTAATAAAATACTCTGAAAGACACAAAGATAAAGGCACATTCCTCGTCCCATATGCTAGGACAAATTTGTACAAATGCTCCTTCTTCCCTAGTGCTATTAGAGCATGGAATGGGTTGCCTGAGCTAGCCAGGAAAACCAGTGACTTGGCAGAATTTAAGTCATTGGTTAATATGCATGACTAAATGCATGACGCGTAGGACGTAATCATCTTCTTTTTTGAAGTAACGTCTGTATTATATAAGATAAGGTAGATTAATTTGTACACTTTTATATTGGTTTATGTACTGTCTTCGTCAATACCCATTCAGAAGCAGTTTCATGTAAGACAAAATGACCATATTAGACACAATGGTAACCAGTCTGATCACTTGCCAGTAGAAAACGGCGTGAAGCAGGGATGTGTACTTGCTCCTACTCTATTAGCTATCTTCTTTGTCGTAATGCTGGGTCATCTAAGAAAGCGATTGCACGAAGGCATCTACGCCAGGTTTCGTTCAGACGGAATGTGTTCAATCTTCAACGTCTACTGTCCCATACAAAAATTAAAGAAATGGTCATAACAGAGATTTAATTGTATAGCATCCATCATCGCTCTCACTATCTCACGTTCTCTCTCTCTCTCTTTAGTCTCTCTCTCTCTCTCTCTCTCTCTCTCTCTCAATCTTACCCTTTCTCTCTTTCTGTAACTCGTTTTTCCTTTCAATCAACACTCTCTCCATCTCTCTATAACAAATCACAAACACTGCCCCCCCTTTATCAATCATTGCAGAGTAAAAAAAAAATGCTTTGATGTTCTTTTGTTGACAATCCCTGACGACAATCACACGATCTGTCACGTCAATCATAAGTAATGACCCCCTCCACCCTCCCCACCCCACACTTCCCTCCTCCCCACTGTGAGCTCTGATGTGTTGGATTTCCTCTGTCCCCCCCCCCCCCGTCACTTCCCAAACCACGCAACTTCCCACCGATGACAAGAGGCCGGGCTTGTAGCAATAAATGACCCAATATATTGACACATTTTTTTCCCCTTTCCAACAATGTTACGTAACAAACAAGGGGAGATAAATGTAATATAATGTGCATCTATTTCTTGTTTGCCCCTACTTGTAGGTCATGTCACTGTGACATTCATTTCAAGTGCCGCCAATTTAGTTCTTTTCAATTAAGCAACAATTCCGGCCTAGTTCATTAGCACAAAATTTAAAAAGAAAAAAAAAAAGCTTCATTTTAACTAATTGGAATCAATGAATGAAACAATAAAATTGTATAAGAGTTTGATTTATTTAGCTACACTCTTAATTGTAACCTCTCCTTCGTCTTCATTATCTAGACACGTGGAGCTAAACTTTTATTCCAATCCATATTTTTTGTTGTCAGTCGTGACATTTGATTGGTTGTTTTATGATGGTTTTTTTTTTTTGGTTTTAAATTAAAATTTGTTTAAGCCGCGCCAAGCCGATATTGACCATCTAGCTCAGGGGTTCTCAACCTGTGGGTCGCGACCCCCTTGGGGGGGGGTCGATTGACGTCTTGCCAGGGGTCGCCGAAGACCGTCAAAAATAAGGATTGTTATTGTATATTCTTCTATTGCTGTGTGTGTGTGGGGGGGTCGCGGCAGAGTGGTATATTGTAAAACGGGGTCTCCGAGCTTAAAAGGTTGAGAACCGCTGATTATTTATTCTAGCTGAAGTACTCAGTTGATATTTATTTGGCTTCCGTCTTGAAGTCGAATAGACGTGAGTTTAGGCGTCTGCTTCTTTTTTTTTTCAGTCTAGTCGCTAATAATAATAATAACAATCATCATAATAATAAAAATCTATCTGTTTGTGTCTATCTATCTATCTATCTATCTATCTATCTATCTATCTATCTATCTATCTATCTATCTATCTATCTATCTATCTATCTAATATCTATCTATCGATCTAATATCTATCTATCTATCTATCTATCGATCTAATATCTATCTATCTATCTATCTATCTATCTATCTATCTATCGATCTAATATCATTCTATCTATCTATCTATCTATCTATCGATCGATCTAATATCTATCTATCTATCTAATATCTATCTATCGATCTAATATCTATCTATCTATCTATCGATCTAATATCTATCTATCTATTTATCTATCTATCTATCTATCTATCTAATATCTATCTATTTATCTAATATCCATCCATCTATCTATCTATCTATCTATCTATCTATCTATCTATCTATCTATCTATCTATCTATCTATCTATCTATCTATCTATCTATCTATCTATCGATCTATCTATCGATCTAATATCTTTATCTATCTATCTATCTATCTATCTATCTATCTATCTATCTATCTATCTATCTATCTATCTATCTATCTATCTATCTATCTATATATCTATCTATCTTTTATTATCATTACATTCATTTGTCTGTGTATGTATGGACTTTTCAGGTCAGGACTGCAGGCACCACAATACCATAGTGTATTTGAACAGAAGATTCTTGTTAATCACTAGGTTTTGAAGAAAGATTTTACAATAAAGTAGCATTGTTTTGTTCCCACTAATGGCCATTACTGACCAACTATTGGAGTGTCTCAGATCTCTATAATCCGCTGACCAGCGGTCAGCCGTCAACGGGGTGTAAGCATGGGAAAATTGAATCACACTACCGTGCTCAAATAAATGACCGAGCCAATAGATGACCTCATGAGATAGGACCTCCTTGGCCGGAGTGCCCCAAAAATAGCCTCCCAAATAGTTGGGCCGATAAGTGAATGGCTCTCACCCGAAGTCCAGCAAATGGCCATTACCGTGTTCTCTCCCTTAACTGCCCCATCTGCTTCAAGTATTGATTATAGATCCATTTATTGTTGGAGCCGGGAAAAGAATAAGCTAGGTGGAGTAGGGACTCGAGGATAGAGAACAAAAATATGGCCGACTTTCATGCTCTTCGACACGGAATGACGTCATCGAAAAGCGCGTTCGTGTCTTATGTAAGAAACTCACGATAAAGTGTGTCTGTGTTTTAGTGCGTGTGGAACAATGAAGTCATACGGAATGTGTAAATGGGTATGCATCCGGTTCAACTAGCAGCCAATCAGGGGATTGGAAAAAGAACATAGCAGGAGAGCTCTAGTTTTTTTTTGCTTACGGTCTTTGAAATGACTTTTTCTTGAAGCAATAAAATCTAGTACAACATCGTGTGACACATAAAATGAGTCCATTTCTTATTACTTAACTTACTTAATCCTGTGTACTCCCAGGGGGAGCATAGGGCCGCAACCACACCTCTCCACCGAACTCAAGTTCTGAGCAGCTTTCTTCATCTGCTCCCATGTCATTCCAGTACCCTCAGCTTCACGGATGACTGACCTCTTCCAGGTTTGCTTGGGTCTGCCCACTTTCCTCTTTCCTTGTGGGTTCCAGTCAAGTGCCTGCCTTGCAACATTGGTAGCTGGTTTTCGCAGGATGTGTCCTATCCAGCTCCATTTTCGTTTTGTGATGTCTTGGGCTATGGGCTTTTGTCTAGTTCTCTCCCACAAATCGATAGTAGTTATCTTTCTGGACACCAAAGATGCCTATGCCGGATATTAGGAATTAGGTGGCCATTTCTTATACAAACTGTTTTATTATTAGATGCTAGATCTACAACACAATGACAGATAACTCTTTTATTATATTGGGTTCACGGTTTTGTTTAAATGTATACATAATTTCAAGTGTATCAATGATAGTTTCAGAATCCAAGGCTTCTTTACATACATTTTTGACTTGATCCTTCTTCTTATCTTTTAAGTTGACGTCCCTTATTAAGATAATTACGCCCTGCGCATAAAGTGTATTTTAATTACAGACTTAAACTTAACTATGCCATTGGATTTTCTGACTGATTCAGGCAACCCGCTCCATATCTAATGGAAAGAAGGAGCATCTCTACAAATTTTACCTAGCATACAGAATAAGGAATGTGACTTTAACCTTATATTATGGTTTTTGTTTTGTTTTAGCTCCTTGTTTATTCTTCTTGATGTAGTTTGTTTAATTTGCATTTTTTTGGTTGTTAAAAATTATTTTGTTAATACAAATTTTAAGCTATTACCCTCCCCAAGTTCCCATGGCAAGATCAAATTTAATTAACTCATTTTTTTTATAGTTTTTGAAAAATTACGCTGTGAAATTGTGTTGAACAACCGCCTTTCAAACTTCCTATGGCATAAACAAATGTTATTAACCTATTTTGTTTTCATGCCGCACTTATCAACACAATCAAATTTTGATCCATATTTTCCTAAAACTTTCCCATCCACAATTCATCCATCTCTCAGTCTAGACTTCCGGTCTAGATAGACGGCAGACGTAAGAAGGATCCATCTTTAATTGCAATAATGTTGGTGCTTTTTTTGAAACAGTTTTTCTTGTTTTGTTTTTTTCTGAACTAGGTTTTAAAACTGCCTTAATTCTGTTATTTTCAAAATATTATCCCCCTCCCCCCCCCACCGACTTATTGAATTACTATCTCTATGTATTTAATGTATACTAGTGTACGCTATGAATAGTCTTCATCTCCTTCTAGATCTTCACTAAGTATTTATTTTATTCACTGAAGGTAAACAATAAAGCTTTTCTTGGAATTGAGTTAATGGTCTAGTGGGTGAACTGGGTTCCACACCCTTCTGAGACTACTGACTGAACCACTCTGGTTGACATTTGACCTAAAGAGAGGTTTTGGTCTGCTGAATTCCACTTTCCACTATAAAAATTCATAGTGCAGGCTGGTTACCTTACAGTGCTTCACAAACGCACGAAAGTCCATTCCCCCCTCCCCCGAGCAAAATGGTGAAAATGGGCCCCCGTAGGACAACGGCTTTGTCTGCATGACTACTAGAAAAATATGCAGGTCACAACTGGGTTTACGTATTATGTGAAACACTGCACTCATTCTGAATCGAAGACTTTGCTGTTATTATTATGAATGTTCGTTATAAAATGTTCTCTTACTATTTTTTATATTGTGAAATATCAATTGCCAAGCAGTGTGCGCGCCTGTGTTTGTGGCAAAGAACGATTCTGTTGTAATCTTTGAGAACATTTGGAGAACATGAGAGGACTAAAAGGGGTGAACGGCTGATTGCATAATCTTTCTGTAGTGTGTACAATTGTACATGGCACTGTACCACGTGTCATTATATGACAAAAACAGGTTTTAAAATGAGTTGAACTCATTTGTTTAAATAGTTTGACATCTTATTATTTCCACTTGTTTCTACATACATCTACAGTGAAATTGAAAAATGTTTATCCCTGTCTATAAAGGTCAACTTTGTTTGTCAACGAATTTTTTTTTTCTGAGCTTTTTTCCAGATTTGTCTAAAGATCATATTATTCACCAACAAGGGTTAATTAGCTCTCTTGAGTTGCTATTCAACGAAACTCCCATCAACAAAAATATCAACTATCAGATTCACAGACTAGCTTTTCAATGTTAACTTGGAAGAAGAAGTATATCCACATTAAAATTCACATTCGGGCATGACCTTTAGAGAGAAATGTCAAATGTATCTATGTTGGATTTTAAAGTATAGTATATAGTTTCTTTTATAGAGATATCATGAATCTTAAAACAATAATACCAAAACAGTTACATTTTCTCGGTCGGAAATTCAATCAGTTTCAAAAGAAAGGGAAACTATAAATTCGTTTGAGTTAAAGTAGGGAGCAGACTTTGGAATTATTTTAGTAGCCTCCCTTGTTTTAGTATTCTGCAGTATTGATGTATTATTGTGTAGTTATTCAAATAAAAGAGATAGAAAGCGCCCCCCCCCCCACACACACAGACCTCTTCAGGAACAATACATCTTGAAGTTTACAAAAATAATTAGAACAATAAATATGCAGATTGTTTTGCTAGGTTGCTAATGCAGTATAAGTATGATTATTGTTGTTAATGTTGTTATTTGGTGAAGGATTAATATTTTAGTTTTGCTGAATGAGTAATATTTCAGTCATTGAATAATTAATATTTCAGTTGCTGAAAGATTAATATTTCAGTTGCGAAATGAATAATATTTCAGTCATTGAATGATTAATATTTCAGTTGTTGAATGATTCATATTTCAGTTGCTGAATGATTATTACAATAGTAATAAGCTATTGATCTCCACTGCCCACAGGTTGCGACGTCCTAGGTCAGTGTTGAGGACTTCTATCTCGAATGGTCTCGGTGAGGCCACCATTGACTCTGGTTAATGAGAGATTCATACACTATTTTAAAATATCTATTCAACAAACCAAAATATTTGCGGTCGAAAAAAACAACAACAACCCTAAATGTTATTTCACACAAACTCAAGAGAAAAAGAAACATTGTAAAAAGAAAAGCCATTACATGTTTTTATCTAGAACACAAAGATAAAGACACATTCCTCGTCCCATATGCTAGGACAAATTTGTACAAATTCTCCTTCTTCCCTAGTGCTATTAGAGCATGGAATGGGTTGCCTGAGCTAGCCAGGAAAACCAGTGACTTGGCAGAATTTAAGTCATTGGTTAATATGCATGACTAAATGCATGACGCGTAGGACGTAATCATCTTCTTTTTTGAAGTAACGTCTGTATTATATAAGATAAGATAGAACTACATTTTTTTGCAAGTTTTCAGACTGTCGGCGGGAGGTCTCGAACCCGGGACCGTGGTGAAGACAGTCCAGAGTGTCTACCACATAACAAGACATCCATCCATCATCGATGGCTAGTTGATCTAAAAAAATCTAATACAATCTAATATTTATTTTTTTTACTTTTAACTGAATGTCTTAGCTATCCGCGACCAGCCTTTAATAACTCAATTCAGTGGCTGAATGAATTCTTTCATCAATTTATTGTGTCGAGGAAAATAAAAAAAAGGCGGGAAATTTCATTGAATTCTTGACGTACGTTCTCGGTCACGATTCCCGCCTCTTCAAGTTCTTGAACAAAAGACGTAATCAAGCTTGCGGCTGACACCACGTGACCACCCAGTGACGTCAGTGACCTGTAACAAAGACGTATTGCTCCCCAGCAGTTCAATTTGAAGTCATTACACTCCACGGGCAAGTCAACGTATCGATGTGGAAATATGCAGAGACTACTAAACTAAAAAAAAAATAAAAAAAAAAAATAATAGGGCCTATTATTCGATGTGCAGGCAATATACTAGTATGCAATACTCCGGCAGAGTGGAAAAGTGATAGACTTCCGAACCGAGAACTCTCGGGTTCAAATCTCGGTGAAGATTAGGATTTTTTAAATTTTGTGATGTTTCTGACGCCAATGTATCTACCAAACTTCACAAGGTACCTAACATTAGTTAGAAAAGGAAAATTACAAGCGCTTGGTCGTTGTGCTGGCCACAAGACCCCCCCCCCCACTAAACAGACGGCCATTGAAACAGATGACCTCACCATTATCTGCCCTATAGATCGCTTCTTTACTTTATTTTTTACAAAATATATCAACTCACTCTCTCTGCCTGGTAAAAGTTTTAATTCTCCCACACCCATTCTCGGATCAAGTTGAAACTTTGCACAATTATTCATTTACGTAGATAATACATGAATTCAAAAAAAAAACGACAACAACAACTAATTAGTCAATTAATTAATGGTTATAATTTTTTAAAGTACAAATGCTTCCCTAGTGCTATTAGAGCATGGAATGGGTTGCCTGAGCTAGCCAGGAAAACCAGTGACTTGGCAGAATTTAAGTCATTGGTTAATATGCATGACTGAATGCATGACGCGTAGGACGTAATCATCTTCTTTTTTGAAGTAACGTCTGTATTATATAAGATAAGAAGATAAGAGTGGTTGCTTCATGGCTGCTACAACGTATTCATTGAAGGGCGTCACTAAAATTGGAAATGAAACTAAAGAACTTGATATATTTTTTATGATCATAAGCATAGAACTATTTGTCACAATGTCTGTATAAGACATATTCAGTAAGTCCTACCCACGTGACCATCGATTACGCTATCATTGGCTAGACTGTTTTCAATAAGTGTGATATATTCCCTCCCGAGTTAAGCAAGAGAAAAAAAACAAAAGATTTTCTCCATGCCATATTCTCTTCTCGTTGGGATCTGGGGAAATGGGTAATTCAAAGAAACATTAACAATCTTGATGGGGAAACTATAGAATTGAGGCGTCTGGATCAGCGAGAAAAAAATAAGAAATAATCTGATCTAAAACTCTCGGAACAGTGACATCTTATTCCATTAGATCTGGAGCAACTTTTTGTTTGCCTCGGTAAGTGGAAATAAAATCTGAGCACGATGATTATTAGAGTTACGGATAAAGGTGAAACGTAAATTCGAAGGGACTTAACTCCAAGGTAGTTTCGCCGGAAGTTAGATCTAGAACTTTATTATTAAATCGGAGGAAAAGTCTTAGTCGTTTTGGTTTAGAACCGCTCCCGCAGGACGTATATTGATAATGACGGGGGTTTCAACGGTTCAAACCCTGGACCACCATGACGTCAGCCTGTATGGCTGCCTGGTCGTGTTGTATACGCTCTAGTTTGTCGCTCTGTGGTCCCAGGCTCCACGTCCTACGGGAGGCTTTGGGATGGGATGTAAATATCTTGAAATCTAAAGGCACATTCGAAACATGTACAAACATTTAACAAACATACGCATACCGAACAAGCAGACAACAACAAGACTTTCTGAACTTTGAACTCTCAGATTTTTTAATTTTTAATCAGTAACCGTACCCCACCCCACCCTCTTTCCACCCCATACACTCAACTTAACCTTGAGCGCTATCGAGTGTAGCCATTGAAAAAATAAAGTTCTTATCTTATCTTATAAATTACAGACGTTACTTCAAAAAAAGAATATGATTACGTCCTACGCGTGTTCTTAGGTCAATGTAGTCATGCATTTTAACCAATGACTTAAATTCTGCCAAGTCACTGGTTTTCCTGGCTGGCTCAAGCAACCCATTCCATGCTCTAATAGCACTAGGGAAGAAGGAGCATTTGTACAAATGCTTTTTTTTCTTTTTCTTTTTGTTCCCAAATATCGCCACCACATTGCTTCATATCGTTTTCACTTTTTCTATTTCGCTGCATTTTTTCGCTTCCGGAACATAAACGGGACCTTAAAAAGCAAAGCGTAGACAAAGGGCAGAGTACTGTGATGACTTATTTTGTGTGTCGAAATCACCATCATGTTGACTTTAGTGGGGTACACACTTCCGGTTGTAACAGTAAGGGCTGCATCTAGGATCACATAACTTATAGTAAAAGAAATGTATAGATGATTTTTTTTCGAAGATGGCTTAGTATTAATTTAAAACAAAAAAGGTTTTGTATTGCGATATTACTGATGACAACTTGCATGATAGTGCTGATGATTATAGGATAGTGTTGGTAATAGTATTGATACTAATATTAATGATAGTGTCGATGATAGTCTTGATAAAAATAGGATGAAGAATTTAATGACGGATTTAATGACAGTGCTGATGATAGTGTTAATGTTGGTGTTGATGATACTATTGATGATAATGTTGATCCGTCATATCTATGGTTGTGTTGATGTCAATGTTTATCATGGTGTTGATAATAATGTCGATGATGGTGTTGATGACAGTCTTGTTGATTATGTCGATGATAACGTTGATAATAGTATTGATGATAATATTAATGATGGTGTTGATGCTAAAGTTGATGATAACGTTGATCGTCATATCGATGGTAGTGTTGATGTCAATGCTTATCATGGTGTTGATAATAGTGTCGATGATGGTGTTGATGATACTGTCGATGATGGTGTTGATAACAGTGTCGATGATGATGTTGATGATAGTCTTGTTGATTATGTCGATGATAACGTTGATAATAGTATTGATGATAATATTAACGATGGTGTTGATGCTAAAGTTGATGATAATGTTGATCATAGTTTCTGAAAGAAAACGTATCTATTGTACCCTTGAAATCTTACAAAACACAATCCAAGACCAGATCTAGACAGACTTTCGAAAACATCGCGCTATTCAACACGTGGGCCAGAGAGACGCCAACATTGTGCTCTTCACAGTGGCCACGCGCAGGGATACATCTTATTTACTTGCTGGGCTAATGCGCTTATCACAATCAATAGCGTTTGCCTGTTTACCGCCTCCACCTCCGCACTTCTATACAGAAGCATGGGGCCAGGCTGGGGGGGGGGGCTATGTTAACTTTTTTTTTTTTTTTTGCTTTTAAATAAACTTTCCGAGATAAGAAATAAATTGATTTCTTTCCCCAAACAGATCAAACAAAGCAGAGGGAGGTCAGGGGTCAAAGGGTTAGGGGTAGATCAGTAAGGTCGAACGTGTTTACTTACTGGTTTATGGCGTGCGTCTGACGTCACGTTGCTGTTTTCACATTGCTGTGCCCGTGACGCAGTATACCACGTGACCTTACATTGAAGAGTTTCCTACTTGGAGGCTAATCTATAAATAGCAAGCCTTTTGGTGTTTCCGCTGTACAGAAGACGGAAGTATGGATTCGTTTTTTAAATAAAACACAATTTTTTTTTTTTTGCACTTTTTAGACCTGTAGAATCAAACTTCTAAGAATTTCTATGCGTAGCACAAAAGTATTTTTACAAAGCTTATATCAACTCACTCTGTCTGTCTGTCTGGTTAAAAATGTGTACACGTTATTTCTCCCACACCCATTCTCAGTTGAAACTTCGCACAATTAATTCTGACATTCTTAGGCGATTGCTGGATAAAGCCCTCAGTGATCTGCTGGATAGAGTCCCTGCGCCACGCGATTTTTTTTTTAGCATTTGCCATTCTTGCACTACCTCGAATATCTTATTATCAGCCCTTCTTTGGAAAAATACTGTGCATTGTAGACACCAGGAGAATGAATTTCAGAGGTTCGGAAAAAAAACACCCCCAGCGCCCCAAAGACTTTTTAAAATTTAAGAAACACTGCTCTAAAACTATGACAAATATGTAGATCTAGTGTAATGTCTAGAAAATAAATAAATACACAGACTAAGAAGAGAAAAGACATTTAAACACTAAAAAATGGTGCTTGCCAAACTGAATGCCACATGCTACTGGCCTTGCTCTATGCCAGGTAGTAGCAGGCAAGTCAAGTCAATTCTGTTTACAGCAGATGTCAACTATGGCCACCGTTATTGTGTGTGCGCGGATTTTTTCACTTAGCCACCTGCATAACACAGCCATGGACATGTAAATATTTGAAAGTGTCGCAGAGGGTCTCAAATTCATATCCTCGTTCCAATGAGAGTGTCTCACTTTTAGAGTGCTCTTTTGAAGTAATTTGATGTCTGGAAGCAAGTCTTACTGGGGGTTTAGGCCAGGACGTAATGGTCTTCAGTTTTAAAGGAAATCCTATACATATATATATATGGCTCCTTTTTGTCTCGAAAGGCAATGGATGCGTCCAGATGAGTCACTGGTTTTGGTTTAGTCTTGAGACGGGGCAGAATTTGGTGTGGCTAATCAAGCCAATTCTAGAGCGGCAGACTTTGCCACAATTCATACATGTGTATGCCTCTGATTCAGGGCTAGCGGACAGGGCAGTTTTTTTCCCCCTCTTCATTGAGGCCGCTTGAATTTTTTGTTCTCAGCGAGGGTTGTCCCAGCACGCACAGTCTGTCTCCATGCACTCCGGTCTTTGGCTATGTTTTCCCACATACTTTCGTTGATGCCTTGTGGCTCTCATGCCTCGCTAGCAGACATCTCTGTAGGTTAGTCTTGGGCGGCCCTTGGGTCTGACTCCCTCCACATGCTCAGTATATAAGATATCTTTCGGGATTCTACCATCTGGCATGCGGGTGACAAGTCCGAGCCAGCGTAGTCTTTTTTTTTTGTCAGAATTCCTGCTACGTTTAAAACAAACAATAAAAATGCAAAAATTAATAAAAAAAAAAAGGGAACCAACCTGAATTCGAACTTGTGAGCTAAAGCCTTCTTAGGCTCCTCAAGCCAATGCGGTAACCACTCTGCAAGCGAAGAGTCTATGAACATGGAAGATTGCAGAGTTATCTCTTGTTTCAATTCTATGTTTGTGTTTACTAAGTCTGAGATGGCAGCCCTGTATAAAGGGGACTAATTCAGCGTATACCACCACTTCAGTCAAGTATTATTTCTTTCCCTTGTTTGATTTTATATGGCTCCTTTTGTCTCGAAAGGCAATGGATGCGCCCAAGTGAGTCACTGGTTTTGGCTTAATCTTGAGACGTGGCAGAATCTGGTGTGGCTAATCAAGCCAATTCTAGAACGGCAGACTTTGCCACAATTCGTACATGTGTATGCCTCTGATTTAGGGCTAGCAGACAGGGCAGCTTTCTTTTTTTCCCTCTTGATTAAAGCCGCTTCAATTCTTTTGTTCTCAGCAAGGGTTGTCCCAGCACGCACAGTCTGTCTCCATGCACTCCGGTCTTTCGCTATGTTTTCCCACATACTTTCACTGATGCCTGAGGCTCTCATGTCTCGCTTGCAGACATCTCTATATGTTAGTCTTGGGCGGCCCTTGGGTCTGACTCCTTCCACAAGCTCAGCATATAAGATATCTTTCGGGATTCTACCATCTGGCATGCGGGTGACATGTCCGAGCCAGCGTAATCTTCTTTGTGTCAGGAGAGCATACATGCTGTTCATATTGGCCAATCTCAAAACTTCCTGATTGGAGACATGGTCCCTCCAAGAGATGCCCATTAAGCGTCTCAGGCAGCGCAAGTGGAAACTATTCAATCTGTGCTCTTGGTACATGTATGTTGACCAGCTTGATTTTAGCTTTGTTTTAAAAAAACAACTACAAAGCTTATCTAAGGGAAAGAACTCCACATTTACATCTATTTATCTCAATAATGCAAAAGTTATTTCCATTATTCTTCATCAAACAACATAAGTAATTATCAATAATTAATTGACTAATTGGTTAATTTTGCGATTGATTCCTGCTTTGATAGGCAGTTTACAGCACTCACTGCTACAATCTGGCAGAGCCTGCTACGCCTCTGATCACAAATTGTATTGGCAGTTCCCTGGGATACATCAGCTGTTGGAGAGGGGGGGAACTGCTGATGCCCAGGCATTCCTCTTATTTCATAGCACTTCGAGACTGAAGGAGATCGTATGTACAGTTTTGTATATATCTTATTGTCTTGTCGGTCATCGTTTGACCATCGAATGATCATCCCTTAGCCATCCTAATATAATAGTCTGGTCTTCTGATAATACATTTTTTAATCTGGAAAATATGGAATCTTGTGGAAACACACGAGCTCTAAACGCCCCATCTCCCCTCATCATAAAGCTAAGCGCCTTCAGAATCCCCCAGAATTTTCTCGCACCATTTCTCCCAAGCAAAGATCGATCTGCTTGTAATAATAAATCGATACCCTTCTTTTAAAGCCTCTTTCGGCTATCTAAGGGCTAACAGCGTCATGAGATTAAAGTTTAAGTCAAATGAAACGAAACGATGGACCATTAAGAATAAACAATAGCCCTTATGTAGAATGATAGTTACCTTTTCAGATCTTGCGATCTGTTGGGCTGATGATGGTAAAGGTCATCTTGGTTACGAGGGTGTCATGTGGCCAGCACAACAGCCAAGCGCCTTTACTTTCCCCTTGACTAATGTCAAGTACTCGTTAGAATTGGGTGGGCTCTGGGGCGTACTAAGAATCCCGAAATTCAAACTACCTCTAGGTTAAAAAGTTAAGCTCTTTATCACTCAGCCACCAGGGCCCTTGTTAAAAAATAACACATTATATATATATATATATATATATATATAGTAAGCAGATTCGAGCCCTAGACCATTTGGCTCGGAAGCCAAGCAGATTAGCACTCAGCCACCAGGCCCCTTGTTAAAAAATAACACATTATATATATATATATATATAGTAAGCAGATTCGAGCCCTACATCTTTTGGCTCGGAAGCCAAGCAGTTTAGCACTCAGCCGCCAGGCCCCAAGTTAAAAAATAACACATTATATATATACATAGTACTGAGATTCGAGCCCTAGACCTTTTGGTTCGGAAGCCAAGCAGTTTAGCACTCAGCCACCAGGGTCCCTGTTAAACAAATAGTACATTCCATATAAAGTCGTATTTCTCTCTTTGTCTCTCACTTATCTCTTCTCTCTTTTTTAGTTTAATCTCTCACTCATCTTAATTCTTTCCTTTTGGAATCACTTCTGTTTCTTCTCTCGACTCATTATCTTATTCTTATCATCTCTGAAATGGAAATACAAACAAAACAAAACAAAAAAAAAACAACTAACAAAAAAAAACTGAAAATATTTTTTGTTCAAATCGAAAACGAAGTCACTCTTGCTGATATTACATTTTATTTTCTAATTTTTTTTTTTTTGGAGTTTTTTTTTTTTTTTTTAGCATTACACATCGTTTTAATTTCCGTTAACTTAATTCAGTTTCCCTTAACGACAGCTACAGTCTTTAAAGCAAATTAACATGACTGTAACTTAAAACTTTAAAATAAGTCAAAATTTGTTTGCATGATAGGCCTACCTTTTTGCTTAGAAACGCGTAGTAATTTTGGTGGGCGTAGATCTAGTTCTGTCACGTGGTATTGGCGACAGAAGTGCGTCGCACTAAAAAAAAATACGTCAGAATCCTAGCAGTCCCCATTGCCCTGGGGCTAAGAGTCCATAAATCAGCAGCTACCAGAACCATGGAGAGGACCCTCCTAGAATCAGAGCTTCTCTATGAATGATGCTTCCTTTGGGATCGAGGCTAGATTGAGTTATCTTTTTTTCCCCACTGTCCGGTGATACAATGATTGATATAAAATGAAATAAGGACGTTGCGTTCGGTCAGTCTACTGGGATCTGCAGTGTCCGGCAATCTTTATGGCCACTCCCCCTCCCTTTTTTTTTTTTTTACTTTGGCTGGACTATATTTCTATATTGCAGTTGATACCAGACACCATGCCTAAACTGATGACCAAAAGTCGGGTGAAAAATGTATTTTTCCTAAAGCTTAAATCAACTCACTCAATTATTTCTACCATTTCCAGATCTCGAGCTGAGTTGAAACTTTGCATATTTATTCATTGTTGTAGAGTTTTGTTTCTAATATACGTATGTGTACTCTCCTGAGCAATGCCAATTCACGGACAACACATGATTATTTCTTCTCATTTAACATAATACAGGCTCAGTTCTGACAAATGAAATATCCAGTATCAATTAAAATATAACAGCTCAATATCCTTTAGACTGAATAATGACTACACAGAAAATAATAAAAAAGTTCAACTCTATCTATAACCACAAGTCCAACTGTCCTGGACTAGGAACAAAATTACATTGCTTTATTTTGAGTTACATTTCGTTTAAAAAAAAAAAACATCTCATGAAATAAAACAATTAAAAACAAAAACAGTTTTGAAGTCAACAACCTGAATTGTCCCCCTTCTCCTCTGCAGTTAACAGGAGGCCCAGGCTGGCCAGAACTCAGTCCTGACAATTGTCGATGACAACACAAGAAGCAATTAAAGACAAGACGATATCGTTTGCTAAAGTTTTAAATACAAACAATACACTATAAAAAGTTTGTACTTTTATAAGGACTTGTAAAGCTCAGTAACACAAGTAGTCCCCAAATGTCTTCATGCTATGTTATCCCATGATATTATCCCATGAAATACAGAAGTTACTTCAAAAAGAGAAGATACTTACGTAATACGCATTTCACTGTGTCGATTTAATCATGCATGTTAATCGATGTTAATCGGTGACTTCAAATCTGCCGTGAAGACTTTGGTTTTCCTGGCTTAAAAAGCTTATATCAACTCATTCTGTCTGTCTCTATGGTAAAATATGTACATGTTATTTCTCCCACATCAAATCTCGGATCAAGCTGAAATTTTGTACAAATATCACATTTACTGAACAACACAAGAATCAATTTAAAACAACAACAATTAGTTAACTAACTATTGGTAATTAATTATTCTGTTTGGTATTTCGAACAAGGAAAAGAAATTGTTCTAAACTGAAGTGGTGGAATAAGCTGAATTAATCCCCTTTATAGGTCGCCGCCTAAAGTAAGTTTGAAACAAACAATAGATAACCATAAAATCTTCCTTTTTTTTTATAAGCATCTCTCTAGCAGAGTGGTTAGTATTTCGGCTCGAGGAGGCTTGAGTCATAAGTTCGAATTCAGGTCGTTCCCACCCCCTTTTTTTTTTCATAAATTCTTTCAAAAAGCGATTACGGTTAAAATTCCTCAGACATCCCTTTCTACCCCCTGCCCCTCCCCCTTTTTTCCCAACTGACCCAGATAAGAGGTAGGCTCATCTGGCATTGAGATAGCTAAAAGCATGAAATATCGCTAAACGAAAACAATTAGTAAAAATAGTTCTAATCACACAGATACATTTCTCTTGTTCAAGACATATTATAAATTTAATTACATGACTAATTGAAATTAATTGAAACAATTACACTTCGTATAAGCTTTTATTTTACAAAATTAACGTTTTTCTTGTTTTTTGTTTGAGACCAAGTTATCGAGTAAGTCTTGACCTCAAATTCAAATTAAAACAACATCAAAGTGTTGATCAATTGGTTAACTCATAGACCACATCAACCTTCGTCCTTTAAAGATCAGACTAAGTCTGGGTCAACACTATTTTAAAACTAGGCCTCACAGCAAAAATGGATGACGTCATTACAAAAAAAAAATTTGGCGTCGAGAGTAATGCTTAAATTAAAGATGGCGATGTCCTCTCACGCCCTTATAGAAATGAAATAATTTTGTATAGTTTTATACAATGCCTAGTTGATTTCTGTATAACATTTAAATCTCAGAGACCTACGTGAAGGTTGTGAGAACCATTGTTTAGATTTTGCTTGGCGAATGAAGAGATTTCTACCATTACTCTCTCGGCTGAACGCGGCCTAAATCCCGGCTAGATCTAGCCATGCGGTTATCTATTTCTCTTGACATTGATGGCCGTTGATACAGTGCTGACCAGATGTGACCAATCTCTAATTAACCCATGGCAGCAGGTTTCGTTAAAAAACACCCAGCCTTAAAAAAAGAGGGGGGGGGCAGCAAGGTGTTCAGGGTAATCTGAACAACATATTGTGTAATCCAACAAAACTTATTTACATGACCGAATTTAGACTTGATAAAACCCTAACCCTAACACTAAGGTATATGGGGACCCTTTTAAAATCTAGACATTATATGTCATTTTGTAGAAAACATGGAGCTTTTTTAGGACTAGCTCCCAAGCGACTGGGGCCTTAAGCTGTAGCCTGTCCAACATATACGTAAATCCAGGTTAAGCGCTTGGCTTCCAAACCTGGGGTCCTGGGTTCAAATCTCGGTGAGGAATGGAATTTTGAATTTCGGGATTTTTAGGGCGCCCCTAAGTCCACCCTAGCTCTAATGGGTACCTGACTTTAGTTGGGGGAAAAGTAAAGTCGGTTGGTGGTTGTTCTGGCCACATGACACCCTGCTCGTTAACCGTTGGCCATAGAAAGAGATGACCTTAACATCATCTGCCCCGTAGATCGCAAGGTCTGAAAGGTAAACTTTACTTACCTACTAACATCTTGATTTAGATCAGATGAATTACTTAAATCCTGCACCAGTTAAATCAAATGATTGATCCATTTTTTTTTCTCGCGTCCCTACGTGATAACTATAAATAGCTTTAAAAAAATTGAGCATATGTGTGTTTATTAACTCTTTCTCTCCGTAATTATTTTTCCACGTTTTGAAGGAATTCTTCATTTGGCTCATTATTATTTCACTTCCCTGTTATGATTGGGCTTCAATAGCCTTGTTGTTTGTTATCAGAAAATGTTGTATTTGGTGTATAATTAAATGCATGCTCTTTTTATATAATTCAAAGTCAGGTTAAAAAAAAAAATCATTAATTTAATTTAATGAGGTCAAAATCAACGATGGTATCGTCGATTAGGAGTTAAGTGTGAGAGAACGGGGGTTGGGTAGGGGTTAAAGTCTAAAACTAAGACCATTAGAATCTGAAAGATGTCTCAACAATAGGGCGCAATGATCTTCTCAAAATGAGCCTGTATGAACTTAACGAGCCCCGAGGTCTGAGGGGAAATATGTTTGCAGAATAAAATCGGCCAGTGGGCAACAATGAGGCACTACCCCAAACAGCAACGGCACAGCTTACGACTGGAGCAGTCTTTCCTCGCCCTGATGTTCCTTCAGAGAGGACAAGGGGGGGGGGGTGAAGAGATCTTGGTCCACGCATGTCCACTAAGAGAAATGCTTCTCAGTGGTCAACTCGTGGGTCGCGACACTCGATACTCTAACTAGACTTTTAGAAAGGTCTTGTAGTTCATGCCACATCACCTATCCCTTAGTCTGTTGAACCGTTGGGGCACCATGCAAGATTTGTCGACCGTCTTTCTCCGTTCCTCTCTGTCTTTTGCCTTAGATAGAACCTCTTGCAATGGCAGGCCCGTCCATTCTTTTATGTTGTCTTCCCATCGCTTTCTTTGTCTGCCTCTTCTTCTTTTTCCTGGTACTGTTCCCTGAAAGAAAGTTCTTTGCGAGCCCCGAAGACGTTGTGATATGGTCATAGATTCTTAGCCTGTGTTTTTTTTACGATAGTTAGCAGGCCATCTCACAAACTGGAAATCTGAAATTCAGAATATTTGTTTCATTAAAATCTTTTTAGAATCTTTTTAAAATCCACATTTTAAATTTGACCTTTATTATTATTATTTTTTTTTTTACTTTCCGCAGGTTCAAAAGTTCAAGCCGTCTGATCAGTTCATGGAATTTCCGAAGCTGACTCGTGACAGGACGCCTCAACATCTGGACGTGGACATGGAGAGTCAGTACCTTAGCGTGGACGAGACGAAGCGACCTCGTGCGAACTCTGACCCCGTCGGCCTTCACCTTCACATCGTTCCAGAGATTACCGTAACAGGTGAGGATGACCAGGACCTACTCTCCTTGGAGGAAACGGACAACTACCTCATTCCTCCCTCACCCAGGCGCCGAGCTAACACCTGCCCAGAGGACATGTTCTTAGCACGCAAAGGGAGGCCCCCGACTCCTCCCCCCGTGGACACCCACACGATGAGAGCCCGAACGGGGAAAAGATTTTCTTTCAATTTCACTGCCAGGGATTTGAACGGCGTGTCTTTCGCTCACCACAAACTTAGCAAAGTGGCCGAGGACGTTGTAGATTCTGGTTTGGACAAAAAAGGCGCCAAAGAATCTTCGAAACTTCAGAACCATTCCGCTCCAGTTCAGTAGCCCCTTTTAAATTTAGGACTACTGTCAGACGTTAAGTCAAAGAAACAATTTTAGAAATGTTCTGCATTCAGTAAAACTCGGATAATAACATCAGCGATAAAACCAAAGCCGTCAACTTGCTTGAATAGACGCGGCATTCACTATTGCGATAACAATCAAAGACGGTGCTCTTTATGTGAAGCAAAAGACAAGATCCGATATAAGCATTAAACAATATTTGTTTCTGAGATATATTTGTATGGACTGAAAATAACATATTGGGAATGACAAATATGCAATTTGAGCCCTGAGTAAATGCAAGCTTGTGGACGTGTTGAGTCACTAAGCGTGTTTAAATAAATCCATTTGTCTGTGAGGAATTAAGACGCAGGTGGCTCCTCGGATGACTCGGCCTTTATCTCTGGCTGTAACTTCAACAAAAAATGTATATAGAGGTACATACCTGACCAGAAATTGTGTACATTATTGCATGTGACAGAAAGTCTTAATGCGTTATGCCCAAAATACGGCGCGCGGGCCAAATCCGGCCCGCGACGTGGTTTTATCCGGCCCGCCGAAAAGTCGGCACAAAGTATATAAAATCCGCTACCCCCCCCCCTCCTTAAAGAAAAGGTTTAAAAATGTCTCTTTACCTACGTTAGGGCCCTCCCTCAATTTTTCTCAGATGATTGGTACCATGACTAACATTTGTTGTACCTTTCCTTTATGTGGGCCGCGACACCAATGTCGGAAATTAAAATGGCCCGCAGGTCGATTTATGTTGGGTACCACTGCGTTATGCTTTGACTCTTGGCAAACTTGCTAAATTGTTCAGTTGTATTACTCTCTAAGCAAATGTTTTAGAATATTTAAATGCAGAACTCTCTAAATAAGCATGCTAGAACTTCAGAACGTATTACTCTCTAAGCCAATTTGCTAGGATGACGTCATGTTTCTTCGTAAATTATTCACATTATTTGTGACAATACAGAGACTAAGGACGACATCTGTTGAGTATCTACTCTTAATTTATATCATTTTTTTTAAATAGCCCCCCCCCCCAAAATACAACTTACAAAATCTTAGCTATTAATACATATTACTAAAATAATCAATCGTATAGTTTAAAACATCTCAAAATGACCATTCCGAATGCATGCTGTACCCTGTAAAATGTTCGTATGAAATCCAATCAGGATGTTGAGAAATGGAATCGAAATATAGTTAGTTTTCATACTAACGTATTTAGGGTTAGGGTCTTCATCTTGATGTGCGATTGTAACATTGTGCTGTATGACCGTATTATCGTGAAGTGTGATCGTTTTTTGTGTGTGAGTGTGTTTCTATCATCTTGATGTTTGATTGTATCATCTTGATTAACGATTGTATAAGCTTGATGTTGGATTCTATAAACTTGATGTTTGATTGTATCATATTGACGTTTGAGATTATAAAGTTGATTTGTGTTTGTAATATCTTACTTTATTATCTTATCTGTTAGAACGGTGTGATTGTATCATGTGATTGTATCATGTGATTGTATCATGTGATTGTATCATGTGATTGTATCATGTGATAGTATTCTCAGTAAAAGACTGAATAATAGAATATGTTTACTTAAAAATGATTATAAATTATTGGATAATGTTTACGAAATAGATAGCTTTGTTTGTGCAGGGGCGGACTGGATGTCCAAATCGGCCCAGGCATTTCTATACAGTACAGCCCATAAACTGTAAATCATATGATGGGCCTCCAATTATAGGCCTATCTGTTCTCAAAATCATTATGTTATTATTTTATAATGTATCGATAACTGTATGCATGCTCTATATTTTTATAAGAAATATAGGCCTAATGTTGCTTTTTAATCGCTATGTTTGTAGGCCCTAACAGGATGAAGCCTACTAATAGCACTGTCTACGGATGTAGGCTATTACATTATTTTTGATAATGTGTTAGATTAAATTAGTATTACACTGTAGTCTGTAAAAAACATTTTGAACATGACGCTTATATAGCCCCTTGTATATGAAAATATTATAAAACCTTTAACAATTTAATGCGTGCAATAGTGGCATTCATGAGGCTCTTTAGGCCCATTTAAGTACCGGCCCAAATGCCCATATAGCCAGTTCGCCCCTGGTCGTGTGGTATGCGCTTCAGACTACCATCAGGCTAGTCGCGAGTTCGAACCCTGCCTGCGGCCACTCCCCTGCCGTCCTGCAAGAAGTATGGGCTTAGACCTAATCAGTTCCACTTCTGAAGAAAAACTGAAACATAAAAGTCAAATCAATCTAAGGACAATAAGTTTGAGCTGAAAAATTTTGTAAACACCGTAATCATTGAATAGACAGGACAACAAGTTTGAGCTGAAAAATTTTGTAAACACCGTAATCCTTGAATAGACAGGACAACAAGTTTGAGCTGAAAAATTTTGTAAACACCGTAATCCTTGAATAGACAGGACAAGAACGTGGGGTAGATGTAACAACTTAATCATTAATAATCAATTTCATACCCAACGATGGCTGCCTGGTCGTGCGGTTTTCAAACCCAGCCCGCTCCCATCCCCCGTCGTCCTGCTGGAGGTTTGGACTAGGAAGTAAACTATCTTCAACTCTGAAGGAACATACGAATTATGTATAACAATTTTACAAACAAACCTATATAAATTAACTTTTTGTATTAAATACACAATATCCATATGTTACAGTAACTTGCAGTAGAAAAACAAATACCTTTTTTTTTTATCAAAGCGATTGCTCGCAAACTAAAATTAACTTCTTTATTCTTTCGTTAAAAAATGTCTGTTATTCCTTGCTTCCTACTTTTTTATTTAGTGAGTGAAAAGTCGCGGAGGAATACCTTTGAATTTTTTGTTGTAATTTTTTTTTTTTTGAATTTAATTTTCCCCATTGAAGTTAGACATCGCTTCTTGTGTTTGAAAGCTTGAAATAAAAGAGGCTTGTCACCACTGTTCATGGATTAGACAAAAAAATCAATTAAAACTATCGACTGATTGAACTTTGGTTCCGATTGAACTCCCCTTGTTTTCACATTGCATCACATGGAAGGGAAAGAACCGCGCTGCATGCGAGAGCAAACACAAACCAAAAGTAGACTGTCAAATACGAGACTTTTCAAACAATAATCGGTCATGGGCTTCATGAATAAAACTGCAAAGTGTGTGTGTGTGTGTGCGCGCGTGTGTGTGTGTAAATGACGGGGTGAGCGTTTGTGTGTCTTCGTGATCTGTGAAAGTGTGAACGTGATTTCTAGTGGGAATGATTTTTTAAACGTCTCTTGCACAGCTCCAACCAATCTCCAAAACAAATGCTGATCAGAACTCTTTTATCTCTATGAAAACAGTGCGGTATTTAGACAAACACGATCAGAGCTGAATGATCTCCCCTGACACTATTGCTGGCGTGACGATTCACGGTAGGGGGCGCACTGTCGAGTAATCTTCGTGCACGTTGAGCGTGTGATTAGGGCATCGTGTAAGAAATAAAGGGCACGAAGTGTATACTAAGCTGAGACTACTCTGGAAAACAATATTCAAGCATTGGGCTGGACAAGGGCTTACTGATTAACACCTACAACACAAAATATTTGATGTTTTTCTAGAGAATGAGTCCAAGTCATGGCCACACTTTAATTTAGAACATCAACATGAGAACAAAAAGTCGGACATTACGTAGCTGCTTGGAGGCGGGGTTTTGCTTCTGAACCGAGGGTTCCCGGGTTCGAATCCTGGGGAAGACTGTGATTTTAAATTTCGGGATCTTTAGGGCGCCTCAGAGTGTAGCCAGATCTATTGGGTACCTGACATTAGTTGGGGAAAAGTGAAGGCGGTTGGTCTTTGTGCTGGCCACATGACACCCTCGTTAATGGTGGGCCTCAGAAACAGATTGCCTTTACATCCTCGCAAGGTCTGAAAGGGAACTTTACTTTTTTACGTACGTAGCTTCTTAGCTATTTAGGTTGTTGAGGTCCATGTGTTTAGGTCACGTGTGAAGGTTATGTTTATATTTACGGCGTCAAAGACTAAGTGACCAATAAGGCGTTAATCTAAGCCTGCAGACTAAATACACGTGTATTCACCTTTACTTTCACCTATTCTTTAGTCTGTTGGACCGTACGGTCACCACACAAGATTTGTCGACCGTCTTTCTTCATTCCTCTCTGTCTTTTACCTTGTTACTCTTTCAAGGCAGGCCCGTCCATTCTTTTATGTTGTCTTCCCATCGCGTTTTCTGCCTGCCTCTTCTTTTTCCTGGTACTGTTCCCTGAAGGAAGGTCTTTGCGAGCCTCGAAGATCTTGTAATATGGTCATAGAGGTTTAATTTGTGTTTATTTTTACAATAGCTAGTAGGTCATAGTGTACGTATTTGTAATGAAGGTCTTTAAATTTAAAGGCTGATACTTTTCTTAGTCCGGCCCTGTAGATGGTTTGTTGTTGGAGAGAAAAAGTCATCCACAGAGAAGCTCTCCCTCGAAAACAAAGTGGTCGACCTTTATTATTATTTTCTGTTGAATTCTTTTCTTCAATAATTTCCTTTTAAAAACAACTCTATTAATCGCTAATTTTTTGTCTCGTATTGCTTCCCTTTATTTATGTCCAGTAGGTGTAATGAAAATCAGAAAAAACGCGAAGCTTAATCACGTGATCTCTTTGCAGCGTGACTTCTTAGCAGACGATGTTTTTGTCTGCAGGACATCACTTGACTGACGAGAGACCAACCCTAGACAAAAAAAACAAGGTCACACTTGCATGCCTCTAATGCGGACTTCCTGTAAACAATTTTTTCTTAATTCCTGTCAAGGCATGGCTTATTAAATAGAAACTTCTAGATTTGAATCTTAGTGTAGTCTCTCCATTCTACACTGGAACTGATGACGCAATTAAATCACCTTACTCCATTGGATGCTGGTGAAAGCTATGCCTCTTTGTTGTTGAGCTTATTGTGATGGACATATAATACCCTCGTCAACCATAAGCAATATAAACAGGAAGAAATACTCCTTCCACTTACTACATTAGTACCCAATTAGTTTGATTTGGGGCGAATTTACTTTTTTTCGACTAATTCTGACACGCATTACTTTTTTTCGACTACTTCTGACAGTTATCCTACATCCAGACGACACAACTACATAATAGACTAAAATAGAACAGCACTCTTCCACTTCTGAGGGCAAGAGCTTAAGACATTGAGAATGCTTGTTATGTAATGAAATGACCTCTTTTTAGACATCTGTCCGTCATCAAGGGAGATGACACAGAGTACACTGAGTTACCAAGGGTAGACAACCAGTGCAGCTGCATTATCTCCCCTGTCGAATATGGCGCTGTGAAATTCATGAATTGGATAATAACTTGCATTCTTTCTTAGAACTTTCCATCACCTCGAAGCTAGAAAAATGTAAGATTCCAACCCGATAATCCAAAAATAAAAAATTGACGTTTTTATTTTTAAAATGTCCATATTAGCTTATTGATATCTGTAGGCGCGATGGCAGAGTGGTAAAGCCTTACATTTCCGAGACAAGGAGTCCCGGGTTGGAATCCTGTTAAAAAACTGGGATTTTTAATTTCGAAAACTTTATGGCGCTTCTGGGTTCACCCAGCTCTAAAGGGTACCTGACATTAGTTGGGGAAAAATAAACGCGTTTGTCGTTGTGCTGGCCACATGACACTCTCGTTAGGGCACAGAAACAGATGACCTTTATATCATCTGATCTACAAATCACAAGGTCTGAAAGGGGAGGCTACTTATCGATATCTACATGTGGGAAAGAGAATATCTTGATATTTATACAGAGAGATAATGTGAAATTTGAGACACTTAATAATTCCGTGCCTTTTTTTTTTTTAATTATGTAAAAAAAAACTGAAACAAATCCATATCTTTTTACGATTAATAAACCACATCAGGGGCGACGACTCCGACGGACGCAAGGAAATGCAAATTAAGAACGAATCTTCACAAGTGTGCATAAAAAATGATCATCGACTAGAAATTTTACAGGGGGACATTTGCTTTTAATAATTGCGTCATTGTTGTTGACAGGCAGATGAGAGTTTTGGCTCTGAATCTGAATAGCCAACGAGCATGGACATATAGCAAATGGGATTACTGTAAAGCAGGGGTTCTCAACCTGTGGGTCGCGACCCCCTTGGGGGTCGATTGACGATTTGCGAGGGGTCGCCTAAGACCATCGAAAATATGGATTGTTATTGTCTATTCTTCTATTGCTGTATGTGTGTTGGGGGGTGGGGTCTCGGTAGAGTGGGGGATTGTAAAAGGGGTCGCCGAGCATAAAAGGTTGAGAAACGCTGCTTTAGAGCGATAATTGCTGTAGATAACATGCGACATCTAATCTATGTACTTCACGACTTGTTTTCTTTTAGAATGAATGTTTTAATGCCATTTCTTTCTGACTTTTTTATGTTGTTGTTGAATCTTTAACAACATTCTTCTTATGGTTATTGTTACTTCTTCATTATTGCAGTTCTTTTTGTTGTTTTTTTTCTTATTGTTATATTTTTCATTCTTATATTTCCTATAATAATTTTTCATTGTTATATTTATCATTGTTATATTTCCCATTGTACATTTTTCAGTGTTATACTTTTCATTGATATATTTTTCTTTGTTATATTTCTCATTGTTACATTTCTTGATATAATTATCAGCTTTAAACAAAATAAAATAACAAGATTAAAGTTATATTATCTTCATTTGGAGTGTTGTTACGTCAATGCATATTCTTAATATTGAGTGACGTGAGACGTTATTTGATGTTTCACGATATTTGGTGATGTTTGATGACAGTTGATGATGTATAATGATATTTAGTGATGTGTTATGACAATTGGTGATTTATGATAATATTTGGTAATGCATGTTGATTTTCGTTGGTCAAGGTTTTAGAAAGCCTTCTGGACAGAAGACTCAAAAGTAAGGTAGCAATTATACATAAAACACTAAACCATATTCTTGAAATATAAAAACAAAATTTAATAAAATACTCAGAAAGACACAAAGATAAAGGCCCATCCCTCGTTCCATATGCTAGGACAAATTTGTACAAATACTCCTTCTTCCCTAGCGCTATTATAGCATGGAATGCGTTGCCTGAACTAGCCAGGAAAACCAGTGACTTGGCAGAATTTAGGTGATTGGTTAACATGCATGACTGAATGCATGACGCGTAGGACGTATTCATCTTCTTTTGCGTTTGTATTATATAAGATAATTTTAGACCTTTGTTGTTTATAAAATGTTTGACATGTTTCGGATGTTCCTTCAGAGTTGAAGATAATTACTTCCTAGTCCAAACCTCCCGCAGGACGACGGAGGATGGGAGCAGGCAGTGTTTGAACCCGGGACCATCGATAAATCCAAACAACAGTCCAGCGCGCAAACCACACGACCAGGCAGCTTTTAATTGCTAATATAATTACTAGTCCAATATGTAGGACTGTGAAAATAAAATTTTCCTTCGATATTTTTTACAGATAGATTAGATATATAGAACAGCAGATTGACCGTACAACAGAGCATACATATCGATAATACAACAGAACAGACATGTCGATTTTACAACAGAACAGACATGTCGATAATATGATTGAACAGACGGATAGATAATGAAATATTCATTTCATAAAGTCCATATTGAAAAATTAATCTTGTATTCCGGAAGACAGGGTGGGGGAGGGGGGGGAGATTGATAATCCTGCCAGTGTCTGTGTCGACATCGCTGGTGGTTTCAATTCTTGACACTTTTGCCGTTTGCTAAGGAGCGGTAACTCTATGAATATTTTTGTTCAGAGGGTGTTAGAGCTTATGGTTAGACTCACGAACGACCATTCCTCACCAGGTAAAAGTCTGCACATAAAAATTTCAAGATTATGCACTGTGGCGTTTGTGTCTCCCATGTGGTCTAGTGGTTAGGATTTCTGGCTTTCACCCAGGCGGCCCGGGTTCGATTCCCGGCATGGGAACTTTTCTTTTTTAAATTAATTTTTTTATTTTTATTTCAGATTATTTTATGGCCGGTGCTGAACTTCTACCCCCCCCCCTTTCCCCGAGTCTCCCTAGTACACACGAATTTTAACATTCTTATTTTGTGTGTGTGTGTGTGTGTCTATAAATTTTCAAAGCATTAGGAACAAAACAGCAGACTTAGAAATTTTATTAGAATGTGAGAAACCAGACATAATTGCAGGCACAGAAACTTGGCTACATCCTGAAATTTATAATGCAGAAATTTTCAATAGTAATTATGAATTTTTTAGAAAAGATAGGGCTGATAATCATGGAGGAGTTCTTTTAGCAATAAAAACACTCTTATAGCAGAAGAAATTACCTTACCTAACTAAAAAAATATAGAATCAACATTTTGTAAAATTAATACCACCTCAACATCCCTAATAATAGGCAGCATTTACAGACCACCAAATTCTAGTTTAGAATACATGCAGGAACTATGTAATCAGATTACTACACTTAAAGAGACAAATAAAAATGCAGTTTTTTGGATTATGGGTGATTTCAACCTACCCGATATAAATTGGAAAACACTAACCATAGATAAACACCAAAACCTTAAGGACATAAATGAGCTTTTCATAGAAACTTTACACAACCTAAGTTTAGATCAAATCATTAAAAAGCCAACTAGATTAAACAACACATTAGATCTCTTCTTAACCAACAGACCTGGATTAGTAGTTGATTATGATATTATCCCTGGTCTATCAGACCATGAGATCATAAAAATACACAGTCAGATAAAAGCAGTAGCCAATACAAAACCCAAAAGAAAAATCTTACTCTGGAATAAATGTAACCTAACACAACTACACCAAGCTGCATTAAACAAACATTCTTATTAGAAAAAGACATTAACCAACCAGTTGATGACCTCTGGAATTTCATTAAAAACCATCTTAAAAGCATTATAGAAAATCATATACCAACTAAATACACATCAAACAAAATAAATAAATGCTGGTTTAATAATAGACTAAAGAAGCTTTGTAAACAAAAGGAAAACCTATATAGAAAATTTAAAGAAACTAATGCAGAAAGAGTTTACAAAAAGTATATAAAAATTAAACACTTAACCCAAAAAGTAAGCAGACAGCTGCAGAGTGAATACATAAACAATGTAATATCTAAAGATAACAACAAAAACCTATGGTCATACATTAAGTCTAAGAAAATGGAAACAACAGGCGTAGCTCCATTAAAAGATGAACATAACATAATACATAATGATAATGAAACTAAAGCAAACATTCTAAACAAATACTTTGCATCAGCATTCTCAGCCCCAGGAGACAAAGACATATTACTGAATTTGAACCAAGTAGACAACATAGAAGATATAGTAGTACAAGAAAATGGAATTCAAAAACTATTAGCCAACACCAAACCAAATAAAGCTTCTGGACCTGATGGTATTCCAGCTAGATTACTCAAAGAACTAAGTAATGAGCTAGCCCCAGTGTTCAAAATACTCTTTCAGGCTTCACTTAACCAGGGCAGAGTACCAAAGGACTGGAAAGAAGCTAATGTCACCCCCCTATTTAAAAAAGGAGAAAAATCTGACCCAGGAAACTACAGACCAGTATCACTTACCAGCATCACATGTAAAATCCTAGAACACATAATATGTAGCAACATCATAAACCACTTAGACAAACATAATGTCCTCACACCATACCAACATGGCTTTAGGAAATATAGATCATGTGAAACACAACTAATAGGACTAATTGATGATTTTTCAAAAGGTTTAGATAATAGTGAACAAATAGATGCTATCTTACTAGATTTTTCTAAGGCTTTTGACCACCATAGTTTGCTTAAAAAATTAAAATATTTCGGCATTAATGGTCCACTGCATCAGTGGATTAAAGACTTTCTGATAGGGAGAGAACAAACTGTAATAATAAATGGTTCTAAATCAACACCGATAACAGTAAACTCAGGTGTACCTCAAGGAACAGTCTTGGGTCCACTACTATTTTTAATTTACATAAATGATTTACCAAATTGCATTACTTCAGGAACAAAAGTCAGATTATTTGCAGACAATTGCATAATATATAGAACAATAAAAACAACACAAGACACAGATATTTTACAAAGAGAATTAGATGAATTACAGAAATGGGAATCAAATTGGAGCATGTCTTTCCACCCAGAAAAATGTCAGTTGTTAAGAGTAACAAAAAAACTAAAACAAATTAATTCCACTTATCTTATTCATGGCAAACCAGTAACACAGACTAAAAACGCAAAATACCTAGGTGTTATAATAAATGAAAAACTGTCATGGAATCCACATATTGATGAAACTACAAAAAAATCAAACAAAGCATTAGGATTTATTAAAAGAAATTTCTATAAATCAAATAAGAACATAAAACTAAAATGTTATTTAACCTTGGTTAGGCCAATAATAGAATATGCATCCTCTGTTTGGGACCCCTCAACTCAAGAAAACATTAAGAAACTAGAACAGACACAAAATAGAGCAGTGCGATTCATAACAAACGAATATTCACATTTGACTAGAGTAACACCTTTAGTAAAATCACTAAATTTAGAAAGCCTTCAGGACAGAAGGCTCAAAAGTAAAGCAGCAATAATACATAAAACACTGAACCATAATCTTCAAATACAAAAACAAAATTTAATACAATACTCTGAAAGACACAAAGATAAAGGCACATTCCTCGTCCCATATGCTAGGACAAATTTGTACAAATACTCCTTCTTCCCTAGTGCTATTAGAGCATGGAATGGGTTGCCTGAGCTAGCCAGGAAAACCAGTGACTTGGCAGAATTTAAGTCATTGGTTAATATGCATGACTAAATGCATGACGCGTAGGACGTAATCATCTTCTTTTTTGAAGTAACGTCTGTATTATATAAGATAAGGTATGATGTTCAATTTATAATAATTAAAAATGATCACATCTATTAAACAAAATATTTTTAAAAATATTTTTAAAAAATCAAAGCTTATATAAGCGGAAGAACCGCAAAATTACTGCATTATATCTAATTACTTTAGGAATAAGCTCCCTTTTTAAACAAAACAAAATAAATTAATTACCACTAATTGATTAACTTATTGGTCACTTAATATGAAACAAGTAACGTGACTCATTCTATGAGTAAGGCAATCGATTATATTAGGTTGCACACTTGTATGTAAGTAAATTATGGTTGTATTAAAAAAGGTGGAGTTGATTCGGAATGTCGTATATTTAAAGATAAGCAAAGGTAAAAGTATCTTGATACAAATATCTGTACGACGAATCATTATTAGAACTATAATATTTGCCCTCACTTTGGCGGACTGATGTGTTAATGTGTGTGCGGCCTACTAACACACGCGACTCAGGCCAATCACACAGGTCAACGGATGTCGATAGACAAGGGACAGTACTGCTAGTACATGCAAATATGACCCGTGTTATGTTCATGTGATTGAAACCCTTCACGGACGACTGACAATGTATAAGAAAGGACAGTTGAGTCCAGGACATCAGGGCAGTAAGGACGGCGTGGTACAAAGTGAGTCCTCGAGAATGTAGCTGTACGAGTTTTAGAAGTAGACTGAGGAAGACTTGCAGTGTTTAGTAGGCAGTTCTATTGTTTTAAAGCATTTGAAGTTAGTGAAGCCAAAAGTGTTTTATTGGCGGTTGATGTATTTGTCATTAAACCGCCACATTGTTTATTGAAACTCTTGTTGTCAAGTTCTCGTGTTAGAGGTGCTGTGTTTAGCAGTTTTTACAGAAGGCCTGGTAGAGCAAAACGTAACAATATTATAAGCCCTCAAGGGCCTGTTGAAATCTTTATGGACAAACATTGCTATGATAGAGGCACATTTCTTATTCCATTTGCTAGGACAAATGTGTACAAGTGCTCAATTTTCTCTTGTGACATTAGAAAATAGAATGGGTTGGCTGAAACAGCCAGGAAAACCAACGGCTTAGCAGAGTTTAAGTCACTGATTAACTAGCATGCACGACTATGTCTATATATGCTTCAAGAAACATATTTAATAAAATAATAAAGTAAACAGTAGAAAAACAATCACATGCTGAAATATCTCAACCAACTAGAAAACTGCATTATAAATTCTAAAACTCTCAGACCTCTAGCAAAACAACACCAGCATTGTAAGGGCGGTAACTCCACTTTTACAAATAGACCAATGAAATCATAACAAAGAAACATAGATTTCGTCCTCTCTTACAACCAAGATCACCTTATCTTATCTTATCTTATCTTATCTTATCTTATCTTATCTTATCTTATCTTATCTTATCTTATCTTATCTTATCTTATCTTATCTTATCTTATCTTATCTTATCTTATCTTATCTTATGAAATATAGACGTTACTTTAAAAAGAATTTAAGAAGATAATTACGTCCTAAGCGTGTTCCTAGGTCAGTCTAGTCATGCATGTTCAGTACTTACATTCTGCGAAGTCATTGTTTTTCCTGGCTGACTCAGGCAACCCATTCCATGTTTTTTGTAACTCTAGGAAAGAATGAGCATTTGTGCAAATTTGTCGTATCAAATGAAAAAAAAACTATCAATTAACTAATTAAAATATTATTTACTAATACAATCATCACGTCCATTATATCCTATTTAATATCATGCTTTAAGAAATTTTGAAATGTGTGCATCTTCATATAGTCTGGATCTTCAATATAGTCAGGATCTTCATATAGCCTGCATCTTCATATAGTCTGGATCTTCAATATAGTCTGGATCTTCATATAGCCTGCATCTTCATATAGTCTGTACCTTCATATAGTCTGCATCTTCATATAGTCTGCACCTTCATATAGTCTGCATCTTCATATAGTCTGCACCTTCATATAGTCTGCACCTTCATATAGTCTGCATCTTCATATAGTCTGTACCTTCATATAGCCTGCACCTTCATATAGTCTGCACCTTCATATAGTCTGCACCTTCATATAGTCTGCATCTTCATATAGTCTGCACCTTCATATAGCCTGCATCTTCATAAGTCTGCATCTTCATATAGTCTGCACCTTCATATAGTCTGCACCGTCATATAGTCTGCACCTTCATATAGTCTGCATCTTCATATAGTCTGCACCTTCATATAGTCTGTATCTTCATATAGTCTGCACCTTCATATAGTCTGCATCTTCATATAGTCTGCACCTTCATATAGTCTGTATCTTCATATAGTCTGCATCTTCATATAGTCTGCACCTTCATATAGTCTGTATCTTCATATAGTCTGCACCTTCATATAGTCTGCATCTTCATATAGTCTGCACCTTCATATAGTCTGTATCTTCATATAGTCTGTACCTTTATATAGTCTGTACCTTCATATAGTCTGCACCTTCATATAGTCTGCATCTTCATATAGTCTGCATCTTCATATAGTCTGCATCTTCATATAGTCTGCATCTTCATATAGAAATAGTCTGCATCTTCATATAGTCTGCATCTTCATATAGAAATAGTCTGCATCTTCATATAGTCTGCATCTTCATATAGAAATAGTCTGCATCTTCATATAGTCTGCATCTTCATATAGTCTGCATCTTCATATAGAAATAGTCTGCATCTTCATATAGTCTGCATCTTCATATAGTCTGCATCTTCATATAGTCTGCATCTTCATATAGTCTGCATCTTCATATAGTCTGCATCTTTTCAATGACACTTATCATTAAAAAGTAGGAAAAAATGATTGGCGGATGAGCTAATCATCTACATCTCAAACACTTAATGTCCCAATTAGAACCAAATTATGATGAACTATTATCAAAACCATCTTGGTTTGACACTTTGACAGCATAAACAGGTCTTACTGTATTAAACACAAATATTAAGACACGTCAAAAATGTTCCTTTCAGTTTTTTTTTGGCGCGCTTTTTACATAGCTTACCATTCTGAGACATATTGACATTCGGTTGTTAGTACTAGCTAATAAGTCGCTACAGCATAACGAAGAACACGCTCTGGAGGGCCCACAGGAAACAGTTAAACACTCCCACAAATCCTGGCCTCGACTTTAATCACGTGATCAATGGAATGCGCGCGCGAATGTGCAGGAGCTAATAATCTAGCGCCATCGTCTTGCACGCGATGGGCTGAACGGTTCGTTGGTTTCCTAGGACATTTCCAAACGTGTGACATTTTATAGGCAAGTGACATGTAAAAAAACTTTTGTATTCTGACATAATAATGCCCTGATTGGCTAGTATCTTGCTTTATAGCAGGACGATCAATTCGTTAGGCCTATATGTTTTTTTCCCCTTCTCTTTCAACTTGCTCCGAGAATGCGTGTGGGAGATATAACGTGTACAATTATATAAGGGGACAAAACCCCCACATATTTAGCCATATCTTTGAACACTGAATAATTAGTTAAAATAAAATAAATGAGAAATGGACGAGCTCCCATCCAAATCACAAAAAGGATGACGCTTACTATAAGCTATCCCGACAAGACCAACGTCTAATCTTTCGACTCAGGACCGGACACAACAGAATGCGACAACACATGTACCGGAAGCTCAAAATTGGAACCGGTGAAATCTGCCCATGTAGAGTATCACAAGAGAATGCCGACCACGTCCTCCAAAACTGCTCTCTTTACCAAGAGGCCCGTATAAGACACTGGCCCCAAAACACCCCAATAGAAAGAAAACTATATGGAGAGCTCCCTGATTTGGAAACCACTGCGCAGTTCATCTCATGTATTGGTCTAGTCGTCTGAACACTCCAACATAACAATGAGAACGAAGAAGAAGAAGAATTTTCCCTTGGTCGTATCAAACAAAATAATTTATTAACAATAATTAATTGACTATCTTTTTTTAAAAAAAAAATTGAAGTAGGCCTATTGTCTTCGCCGATTCTCAACTTTCAACTTGATTGAGATTAAGTGTCAGAGAAATAACGTGTCCAAACTTTTTACCAGACATACAGACAGAGTAGATAAAAGCTTTGTAAAATATCAATAGATCTATTCTCCAATCATTGTACAACTTTATGCAAGTATTAAAATATCTTTTTATTAACTATACATAGAAGTAACACAGAACAAGTATTATCAAAATCATGAATATTGTTTTAGAAAAATTTGGATTAAAAAAAATGTAAAGTTCAAATCGAATTTTATTTCCATTTATATAAACTGGCAGAAAAAAAAAATATTTTCAATAAAAAGAGATTCTGGAAAAAAAAAATCTGGCCACTTCTGAACTTTAATGAATTTGATTTTTTTATTCTCTTCTGTCACGTGCCACCAAGTGTAACTAATTGGACATCAGACGTTGGAAGATGACGTCATGGGCAAGGGGGAGACAATGCTAAACAAAATGTCGCAGATTTGATTTGCGCGAGTTATATATAATAGATATTTATTTTTCCGAATATTTTAGAATAGGAAACCTAGATCTAAATGTCTATGAGTTAGTGTGGGCTGTACTTTATTATTGTTAGTTTTACTGTATTACAGCCTACACATTTTCATCAATTCTCTCTCTACTTGTGCGTCGATTCTTAAAATTTGTCATTACGTTTGGTTTACTTGTTTAATGTTGTAAAGAAGTAAGTCTTGCATTATAAATTCACCCTTGTTGTTTCTTTAAGCAGTTTATATTTAGTTTGAACTAAAGAAGGGGAGACAAAAGTATTTTTATACACCAGAAAAATAACTATAATAATAACATATTTAAATAAGTCAGCGAATGTCATTGATGATCCATACAAATCAAAGGCGTTAGCACCCGAATTTGGGGGGCGAAGGAAGCCAAAAGGGCGGTATGGCGCGCTGTGGACTTGTGGGGGGGTGGGGGGGGGAAGGGGCGGGGCCGCCTGGCATAAAAGGTTGACGTAGAGATGAAATAGAAACCAGAAGTGCACTGAAACAAAACAAACAAAATTCTCCAAAATTAATGCTGGTTACTTACATATAGACAAATTATAGTTAGCTTGTTCCTAATTTAAGAACAGAAACGAATTGAGTTTGGAAATCCCCGTTTTCTATCTTTAATTTCCTACCTTGTTGCTGTAATCAGAGGGCATCAATTGTGCTTTTTCCTACGAGATATTTGAAAGTTTGGACGTTTTCAAATTCGTGGTCTTTGATTTTGATATGTTGTCCCTCTGATTGTCTCTTGTCATCGCGATGTACTTGGTTTGGCTGTCATTGACCTCAAGTCCTGCTGGTCGAGATGCTTCCTCTAGCTGTGTGAAGGCTCTAGCGATGTCAGAGGTTTCTTTACCCAAGAAGGCAATGTCATCGGCATAAGCAAAGTATTGAAGAGGTTGGCTGTATATTGTCCCTGTTAGTTGTGGACCCGTGTTTTCTCTCCTGAAGTAGTTAGTGATAGTTCCCCTCGTGTGTATGTGTATATTTCTTATAACTCTCTCCAGTGTCAAATTGAAAAGCATGCAAGAAAGTGAGTTACCTTGTCTTAATCCTCGTTTAATTCTAAATTCCCATGAGCGTTCTCCTTGTATTATGACTTTGCTTTTTGTTTAATGTCATATGTATAAGTCTTGTCAGCTTGTTATAGGTAAAAATCATGTATAGTGTCATATAGATATTTCCTTCTGATACTGTCATAAGCCATTTTATAGTCTATAAAGAGTTGGTGGATTGGTATGTTATATTCATGGCATTTTTCTAGTATACATCTTAGTGTGAAGATGTGATCGGTTGTGGATATATTGGGTCTGAAACCACATTGGTAAACACCTAAGATCGCTTCTGAATATTTTCCAAGCCTCTTAGTTATAAGCCTAGACAGGATCTTATAAGTCACATTTAGTAGAGAGATTCCTCTGTAATTACATCACTTTAGCTTGGATCCTTTTTTATGTATTGGGGTTATAAGAGCCGTTTCCCATTCTGTTGGTATTACTTCTTCTTCCCAAATTCTTGATATTAATTTGTGTATTTGGGAATGTAAGTCTTTCCCTCCATATTTAATTAGTTCTGCTGTAATTTGGTCCTCTCCTGGTGCTTTGTGATTCTTCATGGTCCTAATTATTTCTGATGTATCAATGAATACCCGAAATAGTAATGATCAATGAAGAATACAATGCTGTAAGTAAGCCGTAGGTCCGTGACCCATCATACTATAATTGTCAATTTTAAACCCTTTTGAAGCTCAGAGAATCTCCCGGCGTTGGATATACCTACAGAAGTCTTTCTATTACTGTCATTGATCAAGACGTGACGATCTCTCTGGACACCAAGAATTAAGACTCAGGTGTCAAAGGAGCCATGTCATTTGTTGGTTCTTTGGCCCATGTTTTAATCTGATTGTTGTTTTTTTTCCAACTTTGATCAGGACTGAGCTGTGTAGGAGAGTTAGTTATCTCCCCTTTCTAAGCGCTGGAGGAAATAATGGCTATATTTTATATTCATAAAACTATTTTTTTTTTTCGTTCTTCTTGACGGTGTCAACAAAGTGTTTTTCTCTAGTCCACAGATTCTGTCGTCTGGCTGCGTGGTCTACTCCAGTCTGACCTATTTAGTGGCCGGACAAAAAAAAAAAAAAAGCGTGATCTGATATAGGGAGATAGGGTTAGGGTTAAATCACGTGACTTTGTAAGAACCGGATGTAACTATTAAGCTGTGAATATAAAGAAGATGTATTTCAATTCGTCTATTTAGTTCAATGTTTCTCAAACCTTTTGTAAATGTTTGCAAAATGTTTGCCATGTTTCGGATGTTCCTTCAGTTGAAGATAATCTACTTTCGAGTCCAACCCCCCCCCCCCCCGCAGTACAACGGGTGATGGCAGCAGGCAGGGTTTGAACCCGGGACCATCGACTAAGACTATAACTGCTTTATTGATCCTTATGGAAATTTGTTTTGATTACAAGGACTCTTTTTCTCATATCAAGACAACACAATAGAAACATTCACATAAATAGAACAGACACAAGATAAAGAGTTCATTCAGCGATTACCGAGACTTCCGAACAACATTCAGCGCGCATACCACTCCACCATGCAGCCCTTTGTCTACATCAGCCTCTGCCAATGGACCTCATTCACCAATCATAAACAAACAACATTTAGTCACGTGATCTTATTGATAAAACAATGAAAAAAAAACTTGTCACGTGACAACCATCATGAATTAAACATAAGATCGTAAATTATATAGAAGATATAGAGCACCACGTGCTAAATGTTGTTTGTTTACGATTGGTGAATGAGGTCCATTGTATCAACTTCCTAACCAATCCATAACAACAGCAAAAAACAAGAACTAAAATTTAGATAATGATGAAATTCTTATTTCAGAGAACTGATCACTTCAAATGTCCCCCAGAGGGCTCTGTGTTCTGTCTACTCATTTTTTTCTCAGTGGTGTATCTAGGGTGGGGGCAGGAGGGGTCTAAATTCGAAAGTCCCCCCCCCCCCTCTCGGGCCTCCACTTGAGAGATGCCCAAATGAATGTCCTAATTTTTTTTTCTACATCAAATATTAAATATTTCCCCACTGCCATGCAGTCTTGCTTCTCAAAGTGGAGTCTTAGACATCACTGATTTAGATTTGCTGTACAGAAAGCACGACGTGATGCGATATGAATTGAGATCTGTCACTTGTGCATTATCTCGGCAATAGACAACGGTATTATTCATTAAAAGAGACTTGGTAATTTTTTTTTTTCAAAGTATACATATATATACTGTACCAATTAGAATTCGGACATTTATTTATTAAGTACATTACCTCAAGTCATGAGGTTGAATGTCAAAATACAGGGGCCCCTAAAAAAGTCAAGCCTCCCCGGGCCCACAAATCCTTAGGAACACCACTGACACTTCTAGATCAAATGGAAGACTTAGGACGTAATAATCTTTACTTAAAAAAAAAACAACAAACTCTGCGCTTGAAAAGATAAAAGCTGAGAGACACTTCAGAACAGAAGACTAAATGTAAATAAGAATGCTCATGCAAGGACATATATAACTCCTCCTTCGTGGTCGAAGATGAGCACATTTCTCATTTCCTATGGACACGAAGATGGCTGCAGATGAGAATGTGGCTAGTGCGATGAAAATTTATTAAAAGTGAGGGAGATTTGCGCTGCATCAGCCTCACTCTCTCGCCCCTTGCCAGCCGGATCCAGTGGCAGAACAGAGTCCAGACAACTGGAGCTGGTTTGGGGTGCAGTGGATGACCAGTGTGCTCTACGTGTCCCCCAGTGCTCGAAAGCGACATCAAGAAGTAAACAAAGATACCTTCTCTTATAAAATACAAACGTTACTTCAAAAAAAGATGATTACGTCCAACTCGTCATGCATGTTCTTAGCTAGCTCAGGCAACCCATTCCATGCTGTAATAGCACTTGGGAAGAAGGAGCACTTGTACAAATTTGTCCTAGCATATGGGACGAGAAATGCGCCTTTATCTTTGTGTCTTTCTGAGAATTTTATTAAATTTTGTTTTTGTATTTGTAGATTATGGTTAGGGTTAGGTTTTGTTTGTAAAATGTTTTACATGTTTCGGATGTTCCTTCAGAGTTTAAGATAGTTTACTTCCTAGTCCGAACCTCCCGCAGGACGACGGAGGATGGGAGCGGGCTGGGTTTGAACCCTCGACCGTCGATAAATCCGAACGACAGTCCAACGCGCAAACCGCACGACCAGGCAGCCATTTGAGTCTTCTCTCCTTAAAGTTTGTTAAAATTTAATGATTTTTACAATAGGTGCTACTCCAGTCAAATGTGAATATTCGTTAGTTATGAATCTCACTGCTCTATTTTGTGTCTGTTCCAGTTTCTTAATGTTTTCTTGACAAGGAACCATAACATCCAGTGGGCTGGCGACGTACCAAGTACATTATACATTGTGAGGAAGAAAGGCTCGCTAACCTTTCCCAAGCCACCACGCCCTAACGGTAGTCCCACAAGGTGGTGGCGGAACAGTGTAAGAATAGCCAAACAGATGAATCAACTGCTAAAACTGTTTCTTCTCTTATCTAATACAGACATTACTTCAAAAAAAAAAAGGTTATTTCGACCAACGCGTAATGCATCTAGTCATACATATTAACCAATGAACTGAATTCTGCCAAGTCACTGGTTTTACTGGCTAGTTAAGACAACTCATTCCATGCTCTAATAGCACAAGGGATGTAGAAGGAGCTTTGTACAAATTCGTCCTAGCATATGGAACGAGGAATGTGCCTTTATCTTTGTGTCTTTCTGAGTATTTTATTAGGTTTTGTTATTTTGTATTTGAAGATTATGGTTCACTGTTTTATGTATAATTGCTACTCTACTTTTGAGTCTTCTCTCCTGAAGGCTTTCTAAATTTAATGATTTTACTATTGCTTAGGAGTATATCTATCTATATATATTTACATAAAACATTCCTTGAATCAACCCGAAGCCAAAAAAATAAAACAAAAGTTCACATTAAGACATTATTATTCAAATTTATAATAATAACAATAAAAATTGCATCCGAAAAACTATGTACATGTATGCTCACAGATGCAGTAATTACAATGAAAGTTGATATCTAACCAAAGCAGAAATTGTTTAGGTCAGTGATTGTCAATAGGGATTTGTTTTTAAATGCAACTTAAACTTTCAAATAATTTATCCATTAGAAATGTGAAGTCTAGTGGCTTGCTAAAAAAATCCTGGAACTTTTTTTCACAGAAAACAAATATTACAACATGGCCTTAATAATATATAATAGAAACCCCCAAACATAAGGAAATATTTGTAACAAGAAAAACATTTTAAATACTTTAAAAAAGCTTCAATTAATGTAATTGTATCAATTAGTTTGGATCAGTTATGAATTAAATTTGTAATAGATCTAGACTAACAACAATAATTCTGTGCGCTTGGAAATATTTTTACCCATTGTATTAGTTTAGCGCAATTTCATGCTTTTAGCTTTCTCAATGTGCTATGATCTGATCACTATCATCACTAGTCTGGAACAGTTGGGAAAGTTGGCAGGGGTAAAGAAGGGGGGTATCTTGATTGCTTTAAAAAAAAATATAACTTGAATTTGAAAAGGGGGGGGGGGCGGGTCAAGCCTCCTCAAGGGGACTAATTCAATAAAATAATTGGTTAACAATTAACAAGAGTTAATTAAATAAGAAGTTAATTTTTTTTTTATTGATTCATACTTTGTCAGATAACAAGAAATAATTGTGCGAAATTTCAATGTGATCAGAGATTGGATGTAGGAGAAAAAACTTGTAAAACTTTTACTAGACATACAGAGTGAGTTAATACAAGCTTTGTAAAAAAAATATTTAATAATTACATTAATATTCATTAGAATGTACATAAAATTGTAAAATATGCAAAGACCCTAAAAGGATAGTCGAGGTCAATGATATTTTCAAGATAAGTTAAAAAGGTTAAAACATACTTTTCAATAATTTAGTTTTTTAGTCATTCTTTTGCAGAGTTTTAAACCAAATGTCTGTTGTATTAACCCTTAATAAACAAACAGAAAAAGAGAGACATGAATCTAATGCTCGTAGAGCTATAAGTGTTTGAGAAGCATGGAGACCAAAACTACTAACAGACTAGCTACAAAACTTGGCCGAAGAAATCCTGCACTGTCTGGATTAACACAGGTGTAGCGGTGGAGGTTCTCAACCTGAGCAAGAAAGGTCTCGCCCAGCCAGTCCTTGTAGTTTTGACGATCGGGTGAGATTTTCATCAAGCGTACAGCAGCGTCATTAAAAATGAGATTACTGTACCAGAAGCCCGAGTCAAACATATGGAAGTCTCCATCACTTGAAAATAAAAAAGAAACAAGAAAAACTTAAAAATACTTATTCAAAAAGACAAAAACCCCTTATACCTCTTATAGAACTAACATTTTGCTCTTAATAGCTCATGAATGTCAGAATTGAAGTCATCGGTTAACATGCATGACTAGATTGACCTAGAAACACGCGTAGGACATAATCATCTTCTTTTTTGAAGTAACACCTGTAATTTATAAGATAAGAAGGTTTGCCCAGCCATTTGGATCGTGTGACTTAAATAGAGGTATTGTAAATTGAGATTAAAATTAAAGTAGTATGAGACTAAACTATATGTTGAATTCAGTGGCATAACTAAGGTGGGAAAAGGGGGCAGAGAATTAAAAACCCAAATGAGTGTTCAAAATATTTTTACATTAAATATTAAATATTACGCAAAAGGCAGAGGCCACCAAAAGAGTTCAAGCCTCCTGGGACCACGAATGATGGCAACGTCCTAGCTATGCCATTGGTTGATTTGTACATATTAACAATGCACTTGTAAACAAAAAAAACAATGTATTAAATAATTATTTACATGTCTGTCCTACTGAATGCAAATGGAAAGATATATAGAAATATTGAAAACTACTAGAATATTACATAACCTGTCCCATACACTGCTAAGTCAAAGTTTACATTATCTTATATAATACAGACGTTACTTCAAAAAAAGAAGATGATTACGTCCTAGGCATTACATTATCTGCCCCTTGGTACAGAGGACATCTTATACTTACATGTCTGATGAAAAATACTGTTGTCCATAATTTAGAACATTCCAGATGATATCTATCTGCTTTGAGGTCTTTGCAGCTGTAAAATAAATTTCAGAAGCTCGGAGTCAGTGCCAGGTTTACCATAGTGCTACACTGTGCAGTACACAGGGCGTCCTCACCCTCCACAAATATAACATTTTTAACAAAAATATACGTATTAAATATAAAAGTTTCCCATTTCAGACCTTGCAATCTATAGGGCAGATGATGTAGAGGTCATCTGTTTCTGTGTCCCAAGGTTTAGGAGGGTGTCATGTGGCCAGCACAATGACCAACCACCTTTACTTTCCCCAACTTAAGTCAGGTACCCATTAGAGCCGGGTGGACTCAAAGATCAAAGATCCCAAAAATAAAAATCCCAGTCTTCACCATGATTCGAACCCAGGACCTTGGTTCGGTAGCCAAGCACTTAACCTCTCAGCCACCGCGCCTCCTATTAAATATAAGAAAATGAGATTAAATTTACAAGAACTCTATTTCCTAGGGGGCGCGGTGGTTGAGTGGATAAGCCCTTGGCTTCCAAATCTGGGGTCTTGGGTTCAATTCTCAGTGAAGACTGGAATTTCAAACTTTGAGATTTCTAGGGTGCCCCTGAGTCCACCCAACTATAAAGGGTACCTGACTTAAGTTGGGGAGAGCAAACACAAATGGTCTTTATTCTGGCCACATGACACCCTGCTCGTTAACCATTGGTCAAAGAAACAGATGACCTTAACGTCATCTGCCCTATAGATCGCAAGGTCTGAAAGCGGAACTTTTACTTTATTCCTTTCCTCACAAATATAACATGCTTTTAGATTTTATATGTTATTAAGTGCAAATTATATTTAAGCTTGAAGTGCGTGAAGTTACTATGGTCTGACAATGGTTGGAATGTAAAATTAGAGTCGACTAAACCATGCACTGGATAAGAACTAACCTGAAGTAACTATTGCATCAGCTGGAACTTCCCCCAAGTGACATTCATTAAATCTGTCCACATTGAGGCGACGCCCATCCTTGCACAACAGTTCATAGTCATCAGACCTCCGATTCCTAGCCCATGTGGCATGATTGCGCCCATCTGTGTTGTCTCGGACAGTCAAGTGGCGAACAAAGGCAATGTCACCACCGTCTGACGAGAAACATGTCATGATTTAGTGAAGTAATTTATAGACTTAAACTATAATCTAATACAACCACAATATACAAACAAAACAGAGTTTAAATCTACAACCACAATATACAAACAAAACAGAGTTAAAATCTACAACCACAATATACAAACAAACAGAGTTTAAATCTACAACCACAATATACAAACAAAACAGTTTAAATCTACAACCACAATATACAAACAAACAGAGTTTAAATCTACAACCACAATATACAAACAAAACAGTTTAAATCTACAACCACAATATACAAACAAAACAGAGTTAAATCTACAACCACAATATACAAACAAAACAGAGTTTAAATCTGACTATTATTTGAAAGACTATGTGCTACAAAGTCCAACTATTAAATGAATGATACAATGTTTGTGAATGTAAATCAATATACTAGTACAGAGTTCAATGGTTACAGTTGAATGTGATTCAGTCTTTTTTTTTTTATAGCAGTAGTATTACTATTTTACTTTACTGGCCTTTAACAATTACAGATTTTTATGTTTATTATATTTCTGAATTACTCTTCCAAATTGCTGCTAATATGTGAAATAATCTTCTAAGTCAAATTAACTTTATTTAGCCAGTTACTTTAATTTAATTGTAAATTTGGAGAGATATATATTGTCTCCGCAATCATATGACCTCTTTCTGGTTGTGTCTATATATCTATTGCAAATCACTATTTGAATAAACTGAGGAAACACACCACTGATTTTTTTTGAGTTTAATACTCTTTCAACTCAACTTAATAAAAAAAGCAATTATAAAAAAAAATCCCTTGTACAATGTTACAAGGTAACTTCCCTGACATAAAATATAGTTGAAAAAATACACTGTGAAAATATATGCCATCGGTAATAGTCCAACACTGAATAAGAATACAAAAAAAATCACTCAGAATAATGAATACATGAACAATGACTAACGACTGTGGTGACCGTGCACAATGACAAATGACTAACAACCTCAATAGTTAGACTCTATGTCTTATATATTACTGTAAAAAATTTTTTTTTTCGATGATTCTACAAGCTTACCAAATTTGAACCTTGACCCTTCATCTTAGCTTATTCATATTAAGATCATCAAGAAGGATCTCATGCACACACTATGTGACCTAATAATATGGACAGTTAACATACTACTGGTCAGCTGTTATTGGTTGCTGTCGTCAACCATGACAAGCACACACACTTGACACATATAAAAAAGAAAAGGGAACTTACTCTGCACCAAACATCTGAATGCACCGCTGGTCCCATAATACATTTCATTATTGTTACGCTGACATTTCCCATAACCGTTAGTTTTACACGCTTCACACAAGTTGATTGGACGGCCACCAGGATTGTACTCCGTGTCCAGAGATCCAGGTATACAGCTCCGAGAAAAGAGCTCTCCTAAATACAAAAGTTGAATCTTTTCATTCTTAACATTTTTATCTCATTTAAAAAGAAGCTATAAAAATGTAAAGTAGCCAACCTCCAACTTACCAATGTTTCTAAAAATAGTACAATCTTTAGGTGAAAACTGCTTAGTTTCAATGAAGATATTGAGTGGAATCACCCAGCCATCTCCTCGACCAATCCCCGGATGGCATGATCTTCTACCTGCTTATCATTGTTTTCATCACAAATATGAAAAAAAAATTCTTTTTTTTTTAAAACTGAAGCTTATATTAAGCATTTTTATATTAATTAGTTTAGTTCAGTCATTTAATTACATTTGTAATAAAACTAGACTGACAATAAAAAAGTAATTATACAAATAAATAAAAAAAAAAAAAGGGAACGACCTGAATTCGAACTTGTGGGCTAAAGCCTTCTCAGGCTTCTCAAGCCAACGCGGTAACCACTCTGCAAGTGAAGAGTCTATGAACATGGAAGATTGTATAGTTATCTATTGTTTCAATTCTATGTTTGTGTTCACTAAGCCTGAGCCGGCAGCCTAATATAAAGGGGATTAATTCAGTTTATACCACCATTTCAGTCACATACTATTTTTTTCCCTTGTTTGAGATCCCAAACATAGTAATTTATTACCAACAGTTAATTAAGTAATTGTTTAAGTTTTTGTATTGATTGTTGTCAGGTGTTACGAGCAGATGAGATTCTCAGTCATACACCAACTCATATATAGTAGATTAGGAAGATTTTAATCTTAACAATTAATAATATATCAATAATAACTTGGATTACATTGCTCCATTTTCTGATCCTTGTCTAACTGACCCTTTCAACATGCCTTCCCACCATTCCACATTCACACTAGGCTGCGCACGTAACATCAGGTCAAAGAAATAATTGTGCGAAATTTCCGCTTGATCCGAAATTAGGTGTCAAGAGAAATAACGTGTACAAACTTTAGGCCAGACAGACCCACAGACAGACAAACAGCATGAGTTGATATAAGCTTTCTAAAAAATGTTTATACAAGAAGGCAAATCCACAAATAGCAAGCTTTTTGGTGCATCAGGTGTACAGAATATGAAAGAATTGATAAGCCAAGCATTTTAATAATCCGTAAAATATTTTAAATTCTATCTCAATCTTTCTTCTTTTCATTAAAGTTTTTTTTCTTTCCATTATAACTCCACTACCTTTCCTCATATACTTTTCTCTTCTTTTCCTATTTTAAGGAATTTTATTAGTAAAGATTGCAAATGGGATCTTAAAAAATAAATACCAGATTACTGTGATTAACTTTTTTTTTTTTAAATCCCTGACTATGTAACAGAATACCAAGAAAAATTAAATTTCATAAAAATTATAAATCATATCAACTGTAAAACTTTTGTTTTACCTTTCAAGTTGAATAAAGTTGTTTGTTGGTCTGTTTTCTTGATGGCAGCAACAGCTTTGAACTTCATTGACATATCACCATAATCTTCTGATGCAATGGGGATCAGGCCATAGCGACTGTGAGATAAAAATCATAAGATAGTTATTTGTAAAGATCACAAACTAATTAGATGGGCGTTAGTGAGGACTAAATGAATAAACCAAATAATATTCTGCAGAGTAGAGGCACTATATACCTTATGACCGCATACTGCTGAGATTTGAATAGGATAAAATAACAAAAGCACTTTGAAAATCAACTTAGGCACCATTTTACCTTCACTGACATAGAGGAAATTTTTAAGCAGCTATTAGCAGATGGTCTGAAAGTGACAGATGGAGACTTCTCATGAAATTTATAAGACACACATTTAAGATGTAAGGAAAAGCTCTTGTTGAAGGCAGGAGCAATTGACAAAAAGAAAAAAATAGACCCTCAGTAGACAATGGTTTGGTCTGTATCAAATGTAGTAAAATTTGCAGGTTTTTTGCTTATCATGTGAAATACTATACCTATACTTAATCATTGAAATTAAATACAAAGACATTACTCTACAAAAGCTCAAAGTCTGAATAGAACTTATTGTTATTCAGAACATTACGATCTTCTCTATAAGGCTTTCTGTAAACACTACTTAACAATACCGCACATCTAATACAAGAACTTGACAACAAGTGCTTCAATAAACAAGGTGGAGATTTAATTACAAATACATCAACAACAGCCAATAAACACAATTGGCTACACTAACTTCAAATGCTTTGCTACACAACAGAACTGCCTAACTAATCACTATAAGTCTCTCTAGCTCATACAGCTACATTTTCGAGGACTCACAAGGTACCACACAGGCCTTACGGCCTTGCTGCCCGGGACTCAACTGTCCTTTCTTACACACTGTCTCTCGACCGTGAAGGCTTTTGGTCACATGACCATAATACTCGTCATATTTGCGTGTACCAGCAGTAATGTCCCTTGTTCAACAGCCGTTGACCCGTGTGATTGGCCTGAGTAGGCCGCACACACATTAACCCTTTCGGTCCACCACTGGAATTACTACAATATTAACATTTACTTCAGTGTAACAGATTTAAACTAACCGTCCAGCTATGTACACATCTCCAGCATCCAAACTTATTAGGTCAGCATCCCCTCTCCAAATCATTTCCAAACACGCGGTTGTATTCCCTCCATACAGACAGTCCATCTCAGGTTGGAGCTCTTTAGCCTTGAAAGCCATAATCATGTCCTCACACTTCAGCTTCTCGGCCATGGAGATCAAACACCAACGGATGACATCAGAAGGGCAGTTGTTCATCTCAGTCAGCATGTCATTGAAATCATCACCTTCAGAGAAACACATTTCACAGTCATAAACTTGGAGTAGAAGTGAATTAACTCTTTCTCTCCGTAAATATTTTCCTCATTCCGATAGAATTATTCACTTTGCTCATTTGTATTTTACTATCCTGTTATGATTACACTTCAATAACTTTTTTGTTTGTAATCAGAAAATGTTATATTTTTTATTAAATAATAGAAGAATGCTTGCTCTTTTTATACAACACAAATTAAGGTTTATAAATCCAAAAATCAATTTAGTTTAATGGGGTCAAATCAACGTTGGCATTGTCAATTAGGAGAGAAAGAGTTAACTTGTAACAAACAAATAGTGATGGTGGTCTAGGATAGTAACTGATCAAATCTCTTTTGTAGACAAATGGAAGAATCTGGGAGAAAGTTTCGACCCTGTCTTGAGGCACTCAGCCAACACAACACAGCTCAAGTCATATTAGGAATCAAGCTTGTTAGATAGTCAAGCAGTATATATGCCACTACTTCACACATCCTACAAGAGTAGATTAATAAAAAAAAATATGCAAATGAGGTAATAATGTATTCCGGGCAGGCATTCAGGCAAAAAAGGCAGCCACCTAGGGCCTCCAATCAGCGAGGACCTCAAACAGGAAAAATATTTTTAGAGTATCATGGTTAAAGATATCACAGTTAAAGAGCCTGACGTCACTGCTAGTAAGTTTCTCTCTTGTTAGTTGAACTGGTTGTTGATCTTTGCAGAATTGACAGAGCTACTAACAGGGTGTAATATTTAATTTTTTATGTAAAAAACACTCATTTGCGGCCCGCTCAAGTGGGGTCCTGGGGGGATTTTCAAATTCTTTCCCCTCTTACCCCCAACTTTTGTTACGCCACTGTGTACATACCACAAGACCAAGCAGCCATCCTGTTTGTAGAAATGTCTTGTCATTTAAAAGATAAGAAAAACCTGTAAACACTTACCAACCCATGAATAATAAGTTTCGGTTTCAGTGATATCAATCAAGCTCTGTGTTGTGTCCGAAAACATTAAGTTCTTCCTAGTAAACACTCGCTTGAACACATCCACAGGGTAGGAACTCTCAGAATTGAAGATTTGAAAAGAGCTGCTTAACCTGCCTCCTCTACCAAAGAGCTGCTGAGCAGCAAATAGAAAGTTTTTATAACCTTTGACAATGTATGGCTCTCGGACTGCTGATGTCAAAATGACATTTGATGTCACCTGTCCCCAGTTACAAGTTGCGTAATCAGTCACAGCTGCAGTTTTACCATCTGGACACAGAAGTTGATAACTCTGGGAATAAAGAGAAACTTTATAATAGCAATGGCTGAGTGGTAAAGCACTTGGCTTCTGAACCGGAGGTCATGGGTTCCAAATCCTGGTGTAGACTGGTATTTTAATTTCGGGATCTTCGGGTACCAGCTCTAATGGGTACCTGACATTACTTGGGGAAAAGTAAAGGCAGTTAGTCTTTGTGCTGGCCATATGACACCCTCTTTAACCATGGGCCACAGAAACAGATGACCTTTACATCATCCGCCCTACAGATTGGAAGGTCTGAAAAGGAACTTTACTTTGTAATAGTGACAGTTATTATAAACATTTTACAAATAACTTAATGCAAAGAAAGAAAACCAGTTTGTATAGAGCCAGTAATGTGTAGGTCTGTGTTGGCGATGTAGCTCCTGATATAACTACTCAAATCATCTATTATAGCTATATAAATTGATTTTTATACTTAAATGTTAATAAAAGCTTGAAATAGCATGATCAAAATATATTCCATTGTATAAACTTACATACTAATTATCTAGACGTTTTTGGTGTAACAATAATTAAAATAACAGATGACCTTTACATGGCTGCCTGGTCGTGCGATTTGCGCGCTGGACTGTTGTTCGGATTTAGCGACGGTCAAGGGTTCAAACCCTGCACGCTCACATCCCCCGTCGTCCTGCGGGAGGTTTGGACTAGGAAGTAAACTATCTTCAACTCTGAAGGAATATCCGAAACATGTAAAACATTTACAAACAAACAACCTGAAGATATGAAAGAGGAACTTTCCTTTAATATTTAAAATACAAATTCAACTCAACTCATATCTACAATGTTTTTACTTCAGTATTCACACACATGCACCCTCTTCCCCAAACACACACCTATTTCATTTGCCATCCCATCCTGCATCCTCAGTCAATCCTTTAAATACATGCATTTTATTGGCCAATTTACACACACATAGACACACACTCCATAACATATAGACACACACTCCATAGAAGAAATACACAGATACATAACAGATACACACACACACTACATTACAGACATACGCACACTACATAACAGACATACACAAACTCCATAATAGACATACGCACACTACATAACTGATATACACACACTCCATAATAGACAGACAGACACACACTTCATAACAGACATACACACTATATAACAGACATACACACACACTCCATAACAGACAAGACACACTCTCCATAACAGACAGTAATAACAATGTTCCAAAGAAACATGAATCAATGAATCATGCATTGGATTGACATCCAGTAAAAATAAACATAATTTAAACTGTGATAAAGTCCAGCCACTAAAAACCAGCTAATGTGTTCCTGGTCCTGACCACATCCTTATGTAGTTTTAAAAAGGCAAAAAAAAACAGAAAAATAGGAATGTTGTAGATGGTTGTTGACTTACAGCCCCAATCTGCAGGTAGACAACTAAACCGCTGTAGGCTTATTACATTTTAACTGATAAAACTGAAAACTTGTATTACAGTATAGACAAAGTCAACTTGAGAGGAAATAAACTAAACTGATATTTAAACAAATCTAACAAATTACATTTTTTTCATTATCCCCTTGGACACACACACTTCATTACAATGAAAAGCTAAAGAGACAAGACAAGAGAAATCTTAATGAGATCTTAGATGCAAACAGCCAACCACACTTCCTTGGCTAAGTACGCTTGAACTTGGCTTGGCTACCTATGATGGGGGCTCGAGGTTTGACACCCGACTTGAGCAGAGTTGTGTTTACTGAGCGCCTAAGGACAGCATGGAAAAACCATCTCCCAGATACCCCCTCCCCCACCGGTCCACAAATAAGATATGAATATAGCACTCTGAGCATGTTAGTAGAATATATATAAAAGCTATAATTTAATTTAATTTTACCTACCCTACCCTACTAAAAGCTCTGCCTACACTGGTTTCCAAAATAAAATGTCCCTGTGTTTTTTTACAACACTCTACAAAATAATAGTGATGGAGTGGCTACAAACACAATAAAACAACCTTTAAGAAATAGGCTACTATAAACTCACCCTTATGAAGAAGTTATTTTCAGCACAAAGAATCATGATGACAACACAAAAATTAAAATGTGACATTAGCAAATCTCCAGCAAAGAACACTAAAATAAAATGTGACATTAGCACATCTCCAGCAAAGAACACTAAAATAAAATGTGACATTAACAAATCTCCAGCAAAGAACACAAAGTAAAATGTGACATTAACACATCTTCAGCGAAGAACGCAAAGTAAAATGTGACATTAGCACATCTCCAACAGAGAAGAAAGTAAAATGTGACATTAGCACATCCCCGGTGAAAATTATACTATAAATAGATCTAATAATAGTTTGACATCAAGTCAGCTCGTGATCTACTTAATAAAGCGTATACTTACTGCAGGATCCACACTGATACCAGATGTTTCAGAATTGTTAACCAGGCTCTGCATGATGTCAAAGATGTCATGTCTGACGTATGCCAGCTGCCCTTTGCCCTCTGCCACACATCTGAAGGCACCATCATAGCCAGCAAAAGTGTCACTGGTGCTACAGAACTCTTCATTCTGTCCAGTACACAACTCACAAACTGATGTCGGGTTGTTTCCTGTAAAGTATTTATAGTTCAGTGCTTCAGTTGAATTATGAAATGTATAAAAAAATAATTAATAACATAATGCAAATTGAGAGGTTAGTCAGAAATTCTATCAGCCAATCAAATTTAACAAAAAGTTTTACCAGAGTATCTACATTGTTTCATTTGAATTTATTAGATTTGCTCTTGTAATGGGAGGGTAGTGGCTGTGGGTATGGTGCTTGGTTTTTTAACCGGGAATCCAGGATTCAAATCCAGGTGAACACTGGGATTTTAAATTTTGGAATTTTTAGGGCCCCACAAAGTCCACCCTGTTCTAATGGGTACCTGACCTGACATTAGTTGGGGAAAGTAAAGTCAGTTGGTCACTGTATTGGTCACATGGCACCCTTGATAACCAGGGGCAACAGAAACTGATGACCTTTATTATTACATCATATGCCTTGTAAGTATATATTAGTCTTACATTTTCAAATCTTAATATCCTTCATGAGGATCCTCAGGAACCTTTACTTTATGTTGAAATTCAAAATCTTATTTTATAAAATACAGACATTACTTCAAAAAAACTTCATCCTATTATCATGCATCTAGTGAGACTACAGATCATATCTCCCTGTCTATGCATACTTACCATACTGATTATAGAGTGATGTCAAAGATCCTGGTAGACACATGTGACCAAAAGCAGAGGCTACCGCCTTGACCAAGGCATTACACTCAGTGATCTCTATATAGTTGTTCTTTAGAAGTGTTCCAATCGGGTAAACCCAGCCAGCAGCCATACCAATACCTAATGAAACAAATTATATCAACATTTATTCAGTGTCAGGTTTTTCTTAACATTGTAAATGGTTGCTTCATAAATGCACTCAACACTTTAGTAATTATTTACTACCATTAAGGTAAGCCTAATATTCTGTAGTAGCCGTCTTAAGATATGTGCTTCAGACTGTCATTTAAGATGATCCCAGTTTTCTAGTGTGAACTTGCGAAACAAACTTAATGTGTTGTTAAAAATAAGAAATATCAATCCATATGATCTAGAATTAGATTCATAGGCTTTATCAAAATTTATCAATTTTTTAACAAAACAAAACTAGGAAAAGAAATGATTTACTATATATATAGTTCTACAGCCAGTCTTGACTTTGTTTACTTTTATAAGAGTATCAGGTGACCGCAAGCCTCGCTCGTTTAAATAATTAGTTGAAGAAATATATTTAGCCCATTTATTTGGATAGGGTAAAGACTCCCAATTCGAAAAGCTGCTTTCGTGTTCTTTTAGTTTTAAATGTTTATGTACATGGCGATTAGAAAATACAGAACACGCGTAGGAAGTAATATCTTCTTTTTTGAAGTAACGTCTGTATCTCATAAGAAAAGAGACAGTCTAGAAAACCGCAGCACACGTCGATTCTTTAACATTGCCTAAAAGTATTGGGCTATTATTGGTTTGGAAGAAAGTCTTTGCAGAGTAACGTTTCAAATGGTCATGTTCAGTCAGACATTAATATTGCAATTAGTATATACATTAAGTCTTTAGTACGAAACAAGTGACGCAAAATCTTTACGTTATATAGTAAAACAAGCACTTTGTAACAAAGTAAAATGGCACACTTTTTCCTAAGAGACTTGAAAACATACGATAAGAAACTATTTAAAATACAGTATCATTTATCTATTACAATGAAAAAAAAAACTTACCTGAAAAACATACTGAATTTTGAGTTAATGTGTTCAGATTTATTTTGGTACCAGCAGCCATCACAGCAACCGAATACAAAGAAGGTTTCTCGGTTGTTGTAGCTTTAACAAGATTAAAAGGATAATCTCAGATCAATATACAGACACAAAATAGAGCAGTGAGATTCATAACAAACGAATATTCACATTTGACTAGAGTAACACCTTTAGTAAAATAACTAAATTTAGAAAGTCTTCAGGACAGAAGACTCAAAAGTAAAGTAGCAATTATACATAAAATACTGAACCATAATCTTCAAATACAAAAACAAAATTTAATAAAATACTCCGAAAGACACAAAGATAAAGGCACATTCCTCGTCTCATATGCTAGGACAAATTTTTACAAATACTCCTTCTTCCCTAGTGCTAATAGAGCATGGAATGGGTTGCCTGAGCTAGCCAGGAAAACCAGTGACTTGGCAGAATTTAAGTCATTGGTTAATGTGCATGACTAAATGCATGACGCGTAGGACTTCTTTTTTGAAGTAACGTCTGTATTATATAAGATAAGATAAGATAGTGTGAAATAGTCAACAAAATTGTATATAATAAAAAATTATCAGATAGGCCTAATAATTCAGGCAATGTTGGTAAGTAGGCCTATATGGCTGCATGGTCGTGCGGTATGCACGCTGGATTGTCGTACGGTCTTCACCACGGTCTTGTTTCTTACCCTGCCCGCTGCCATCCCCCGACGTCCTTCAACTCTAAATGAATATTCGAACCTTATACAACATTTTACAAACATCTCTAATTCCCCTCAATTATTTCTCCCATTTTATTTATTTTACTTAACGTAGTCAGAATGGCAGCCGACGAGAGTCACCTGTCGCGTAAAATGATCGAAGGGACACAACCCTTCAATAAAGTACACCATTTCCCTACATTCAATTACGTGGTTATGGTTCATGTAAATACCTATACTGCTTCCAATGTAACTAGGCGTCAGTCTGTCTTATACATGGCACACTATTCTTTCACTCTTGAATATTTTACATTATCGAGTAGTTGCACTACAGCACAAGTACTATTTGAAGTATTGATTTACTGCTCTATTACTAATGCTTAGATGTATTAAGTTTAATATTTAGTGAACCATACAATCTTATCTTATTGTTATAAACCTGGTGGTGGCACAAAGAGGGGTAGTGGTGTGTGTGTAGTCAGCCGACGCAAATCGCCCCAGGCCAGCGCTAGACGAGCGGTCAACCGTTACGAGCTACGACGGTCAGCCAAGTCGAGTATCAACAGGACGGTTCGGGAAGGATCGCCGTCGTGAACAGAGCTCAGGAGCGTCACGAGAGTTGTAGTCATCTGACCACCTAGAAACGTCGAGCGGCGTTCTGTCCGGTTCGAGAAGGCCAGTAGGGACCCTATATAAAGAGCGGAGGTGTCGCAGTCAAGACGGTTCACGAGAGACGGTTCACGGTAGTGGTTCAGAGCCCGGTTCACTACAGTCCGGTCGACTACAGCACAGTTCAGCGGTGTGGTTCTGTACGGAGCATTACGACGGTTCAGTGCGGAGTACTGTCAAGTACAGTTGAGACGACTGGCGTCTTGATCTTGGTCTGTGATCGAGTCCGACACAACGAGCCTAGTGTGTGAAGTCAGTCCTGAACTGTTGAACCCAGTGCAAGCCCGGAACGAGACGGTGAGGCCAGTGCAAGAGTTGATACGGCGGTACGGTGTTATCGGAGAAATATTTGTACAGTCTTGTGTTACGTGCTGCCAATTGTACAGTATTGGCTGTTATTTATTCAACTATTAAAGTGTTACGTTACTTTGGAGCCCTGAGTTGTCAAGTTCTTTAAGTTGGTGGTGTATGGTGCAGTTTGCAGAGAGCCTGGATAGTGAGATTCGTAACAATATTTTATAAAATACAGACATTACATCGCAGCACTTGCAAAAACTCACAACGATCTGGAAATACAAAGGCACTAATATCAGAATATGTGCACCCCACGGTCACGTCCACATTCTTGTAAGCTTGTAAATCTTAGAAGCTGACTGCAGAACTCTAGAGGAGGATCCTTGCAATGGAATTGAGATGCAGTAGAAAGATATAAGATTTATCACTTACAAAAATCGCATCACAAACAAGGAGATTAGAAACAGGATCACAATGGCGATTGGCCCCCATGATGACCTGCTGACTATTGCCAAAAAAAAAAAAAAAAGAAAGAAAACTAAAACTTTATGTCCATGTTACAAAAATCTTCAAAGCTCGCAAATAATTTCTTTCAGGGAACAGTACCAGAAAAAAGAAGAAGAGGCAGACAGGGAACGCGATGTAAAGACAACATAATAGAATGGACCGGCCTGCCTTTGAAAGAGATTCTATCCAAGGCAAACCACAGAGAAGAATGGAGAAAGATTGTTGACAGTTCATGTGTGGTGCTCCCAACGGTTTAACAGACTAACCACTAAGGGGTAGGCCATAGGCGAAGGTGAAGGTGTAGGTCAGCATTACTAAGCTAGCCTAACAGCACCGTCACGTCTTCTATCTCATAGGCCGAGTTTGTTATCTCAAAATCTGTTCACAACATATTTTCCATACTTCACTGAATCAAGCATGGCTACCGTGATCTAGTATTAGGATAGGTCATAAGACCAGTGACCTCTGCTGTACTGTCAAGTTAGTCCAGTGGTACTTTGTGATCCCAAATTATATTATCTAGGCTATTAACTGACGTAGCTAGGGGGTCCAAATTTGGGTCCCCAATTGAGTGTCCAAAATGTTTACATGAAATATTAAGCCAATACCACGTTATCTTGCTAAATTAGTGACCATGCTGCAAATATTCCATACATTAGAATTATATATTTATTAAGTACATTATATCATGTCATGATCTCAAATGTCATTTTGCAGGGCCAAGCTCCCGGACCCCCAAATCCCTTGCTACGCCATTGCGAACACTTAAAAAATTGGAATACCTATCAAACATAATTCGGGAAACTGACTAAACGGGCTAGCATAAATGATCATTCATTACGTGTATTCGGGAAAAAAAAAACAGTAAAGTACCCTTTCAAGACCTTGCGATCCATAGGGCAGATGATGGAAAGGCCATCTGTGACCCATGATTAACTAGGTTATCAAGTGGCTAGCAAACGACCAACCGCTTTTACTTTGCAACAAAATAATGTTAGGTGCCCATTAGAGCTGGGTGGACTCAAGAGGCACAATAATGATCCCAAAATTAAAATTCTCAGTCTTCACCAGGATTCGAACCCAGAATCCAAACGGTTCCCGGTCATTTCATCTCCGGTCACTTCATCCCCAGTCATTTCATCCCCTGGTCACTTCATCTCCTGGTCACTTCATCCCCCGGTCACTTCATCCCCGGTCATTTCATCCCCTGGTCACTTCATCCCCGGTTATTTCATCCCCTGATATTTTCATCTTACTTAGACTTAGACTTAGGTCCTCCCGCGCCGTTCGGCGCATTGGGCGGCAAGCTGTCTCCATAATGATCTGTCACTGGCAATGTCTGAAGCCTCTTCCCATCTGGTGTCCACTGTTCTGAGGTCCTCCATGAAGGTGTGTCGCCAGGTAATACGAGGACGTCCCTGTTTGCGCTTTCCTCGTTTTGGCTTCCATGTTATCGCAACTCTTGGTGTGCGTAATTCATTTTGACGTAGAACATGTCCCGCAAACCTCATGCGACGCTCAGTCACAACCTCACTAAGTGTTCGACTCCCAGTTCGGCAAAGGATTTCCTTGTTTGAGATCCGGTCTGTGTAACTGACTCCTAAAATCCGTCTCAGCCATCTCTGTTGAGCCACATTTAGTCTTTTCTCAATTTTGACAGATGACTTCCACGTCTCACATGCATATGTAGCAGTTGGAATGACGATTGTGTTGAGAAGGTGTATTTTTTTGTCTCGAGTCCAATGGCTTGGCTAGTCCAAATAGGCTGCAGCCTTTGGAAAATGCTCCCTGCCTTTCCTATTCGGCACGCTACATCATGGTAAGCATCTCCATCATTTGTTATGATGCTGCCAAGGTACGTGAACTTGTCCAGCTCTTCAAGCTTTGACTCGCCAAGTCTGACGGGGACACCCTTTGCCTTATATCCCACTCGCATAATTTTAGTCTTATCCAAGTTTATGCGGAGGCCAATTTTGGGTGCCTCTCTGTCTAGGCTCTCCGTCATTTCTTGAATGCATTTATTTGTAGCCCCGAGTAGTGCAACATCATCAGCAAAGTCCAAGTCCGTCAATCGGAGTTGTTCATGCCATATTTTCATCACCTGATCATTTTTATCTAACAAACTGTAATTTAAAAAAATCATGAAATGAGCAATATTTAATGTAATCATTTTTTATTTAAATGACAAAAATGTAACACATTAATGTTTAAAAGGAATTAAAGCAAAACTTATACAGGCGACATGATATCCCGAGGATGGGTGAACTCCGCCTTTATTAGAAAAGAATAAAACCTTATTTCAAGGCTAAAAATGACGTGCCCATTTTCAAGAAAGAGCGATTGAAAAATAAAATAAAAAGTGAAACATGGTCGTACTTTCACCACACCTTGGCCTTTAATGATAATTTATCAGCGCACGGTCATAATTTTTGTAATAGCACTTCTAACTCTCAAAAGATTTCCTCTACTTGCACCACGCCTTGGCCTTTAATGATAATTTATCAGCGGCATGATCATAATTATTCTAATCGCACTTCTATCTCTCAAATGATTTTTTACTACTTCCACCAAACCTTGGCCTTCGATCCGGATAATATTATGATATTACAACCCCCACATCCAATAGAAGCGCTATAGCTAAGTACACACCCAGATTTACAATATAAGGTTTCTCATTAAGAAAACAAAGTGGAAGAGGAAACACTATAAACGCATTAGTAACAAGTCATAAAATGTCAAAAAGCATTCTACAGAATCATATTTATATATAAAATGTTTAATTGGGGATGACATGACCGGGGATGAAGTGACCGGGGGATGAAGTGACCAGGGGATGAAGTGACCAGGGGATGAAATGACCGGGGATGAAGTGACCGGGGATGAAATGACCGGTCACCATCCAAACACTACCGCTCTGCCACCGCGCCTCCTAATCCAAAATAGTGTAGATATATTTGCTAAGAAAACCCGAAAAAAAAACAACTGTTATATCTATATTTGTTTAAGTTTCCTTCATTTGTCACTATAATTGTAAAACACTCTTCGAAAAAAAATAGATACGCCAATGGATAAATATTTCGAAAAATGTTTAACAGCGAAATTGGCTTCTTAGATAATGACAACAGCAATCACTACAGGTAGATGATATTTCTTTTAATTTACCTGTGTCATACTTCTCTGCCATGATTGGCATCATGTTGTGCTGCCGACCTGCGAAGTAGCCCAGACCTGAGTCCAAGTTGACCAGGTCAGCCTGATCTGATTCAATCAATTCCATGCAAGAAAAGCTAAAGAGGGAATAAAAGAAAACTTTAAGTCAAATAACCAACACAGAAAGTCTCATTATAAAACATTACTTTAAAAAGAAACAAAGATTATATTGAGTGAAATTACATCAATAATTGTGAATCTATCAGGTAAATAATTTTAATACCTCTAGACCAGCGGTCGTTGACCTTTTTGGTCTGTTGGCCCCTATTCGTATTTTTTCTTTCAAAAAATACGCCAGCGACCCTCTGTAAGAAAAACACCAAGAAGAGTGAAAAGGCGAATCCTATTGAAGCCACAAAAACACCTGTTATGAGCTTCTTTGAAATCCTTTGAATAGTCCATTTACAAGTTATTGAATATTACGGCCTACTATTTTTAGGTTTAATAGTAAATTTTTAGTTTTTATTTTGGCTCCCAGCGCCCCCACCCCCTAATTTCACAAAATCGCCCCCCCCGGGGGGGGGGGAGGCCGCCCCGTTGAAAACTACTGGTCTAGACTAACAATTATAAATTTGAGCGATTTGTTATTAATTGTTTTTATTTAGCTCGTTTGGATCTTCCATCGAGCGCCAGGCCAATAATTGTGCAAAATTTTCAACTAGGTCCGAAGTGTGGGAGAAATAACGTGTACAAATGTTTTAGTACACTGACAGACGGGAACAGAGTGAGCTGACATAAGCTTTGTGCGATAGGGTTCTATACAAGAGGCAAACTAAACGGGGCCTCAGTTTCACTTGATTGATTAGCTGATTGTGTAATTATTTGTTGGATTCCCGTGTCGTCATCGACAATGAATATTTGTACGAAGGTGTCAACCTGATCCAAGAATGGGAAGTGGGAGAAGTAACGATGAAGAGACAGACAGGCTGAGTTGTTATTGTTATTATTATTATATTAATATTAGGTTTGTAATAAATATCAATTTAAAATACTCTGTTAGGCCTACACTTTTTGTTTTTTTTAGATCGAAACAAACATGAAGAGCAGTGGCTTCAATAGGGTGGGTCTCACCTGGTCCGGTCAGTTAAGGGTTTCACCCCCCCAACATCAGCTTTCCCCTCAAATCTTCCCAATAAAAACTTAGTGTTTAGTTCTTTTTGTCGCCTCATAATACAGTGAGCTAATTACCTACATTTGTTAATAGTTGCTATTAAAAGTAAAAAATTCTATTTTAAAATTGTGTTGTTTCTGACATTTTATCATTAGTTATTGCATAGATTAAAATTTAAGATTTTAAATTAGAAAACTATTTAACATCAACTGAACATGCTTTCCTTAGTTGACTTTATAGAGCTCCTAGCGGAAACATGAACATTATGACGTTAGCTTTGTATTGGTGTCAGAAGTGGTATTTCGCAAGTGGCTAAATCTGTTATGATCTCACAGTGTCATTGGTTAATTTGCATGACTGTATGCATGACGCGTAGGACGTAATCAGCTTCATTTTTAAGTAACGTCTGTATTTTACAAGATAAGATAATATATACTTTTGTAGAAGTAGGATTTCACCAATTATTTCATTGTTAATCGCAATTAATTCTTGATCAACTTAAGTCTGAATAAAACTTCGCTCGTATATAGCCATTATCTCAGTGCGAATTATTTTGATAGAAAAAATGAAGCTTTTCGGGATTCACTTGCTGAGAGTAACGCCACACTGTAAGAGTTAATACAGAATTTGTTAGCATTTCATCCTTTTCTAGTGGCCTTTACGTCTGCGTCTTTGAGGTCCTGCTTATCAAAAGGTCTATGAGTCCAACTTTAGTCAATTAAGTACTTTAGAAGGGAAAACCAATAAGGAATTTTAGGGGAAACTTAAAAGAATGAGCGCCTCATGTGGCGAGAGAGAAACTGGAGACAGATGTGAGTCAGAAACAACATCGGCATTTTTCTTACAAAAGATGAGACTAAATATAGATGTTAACTACTTAACATACACATCGTCTGCATCAATGCACTGGAAATCTGCTGGTAGGACTGTTGCTAATGTTGTGTTGGCTTCTACTGCCTTCTGGAGCTCTGCTTTCAATTGGTTGCATTTCATCTCTTCGGCATTGCTGCTGACACACCACCTGGTGGCTAGATACAGACAAGGGGCATTAACTCTTTATAATAAGAAACACAATGGAATTTCAGATGTCTACCTTATATAAATCAAATTTCGAGCGAACGAATATATAAACATAGAGTTGAAGCTAGGTGCTGAAACAAATGATACATACATATATTAAACATAAATGAATATGTAGCTTTAAATCACTTTTTCACTTATTAACTCACCACAGATAGAAATTAGTTTTTTTTTAAATGTTGATGAATTTGCAAAAATTTGAAATTAAGCAGGGGGTCTACCGAAAACCAGAAAACATGGCAAGGGGTCTACGAAACAAAAAAGTTTGGGAACCACTGCTCTAGACCATCGGAATGTCCAAAAAAACAAATTACCACCCCAGCATACGGGCGAAATGACTCTGGATCAGAAGAATGTTTTTTTTTGGACATTTCGATGGTCTAGAGGTTAAGTTCGCTTAGTGCGTTATCGCTAGGCGGTGGTGTCGAATTCAGAGTCACAGCTTCGAGCCTCGGTCGGCGCACGCCCTTATTTTCGTAGCATTTTAATTCACTTCTTTCTATCTTCAAAACTTGGTCCCTGGTGCTGTTATTCATTTATGTTTAATATATGAGCGAATATATAGTATGTTACATTCTGTGAGCATGGTTGATGACATGAGGCCAGTCGTCACAGAAGGCCTGAACACTGGCCTGCAACGTCACAACCTGTGGGCAGTTTAGATCAACGTCACAGGTCTGTACCAATGACACCCCCCCCTAAAGTTATCTCTCTCTCTCACACTCACACACAAACACACAACCCACAGTCTTTTATACACCTGACAATATTTACTATATTGCAATAGTAATCACTTGCTATTTCGATATTTTGGTCCTAAGCAAAATAATATCGTCAGTTTCTTATAACTTCAATTCCTTAAACAAAAAATACAAATCTTTTACAAAACTAAAACAAAAATTAAGTAAAAAGCAATAAATATCTAACATTCCATAGGAACTACCCCCAACGTTATATGATTTTAGTTACCATAGAAGTAATTTCACAGAGAGTATCTTTTTTTTTTTTTTTGGCGCTGAGATGTAGATTAGGGTCTGTTAGTTAATTCCAGCCCAATGTTATGGAGTGTGTGTATGAGTTTCTATGGTGACGGTGGGAAGAGGTTTGCAACTGGTTGTGAGTGATGCAGCATAGGTGGCGTTGTTGTCACTTGGTCTTAGTTAGGGGAGACGACTCCAGAAAGTGAGCCCGAACGGTTGAGTTATTGTAGTGAGTAAGATTTTGTTTTGCTTTTTGATAAGATTTATTTCTTAAGTCTAGAACATTTATTTGATCTCGTATTAAGTTAATTTTGTCAATATTATAAATAAAGTGTTATTCAGTTTTCTTCACAAAAGGAAGTTATTCCTTTTAAGTTATTTGACGTTTTATAAGTTAAGATATATAACCGTCTAGTTGTCTATCTACAGCCTGATACTGTAAGTTAACAAACGGTAACCCACGATGACCTGCTAACTATCGTAAAAAAACGCAACCTAAAAATGTATGGCCATATTACAAGATATTTGAGGCTCCTAACGACCTTCCTTCAAGGAAAAGAACCAGAAAAATGATGAAGAGGCAGAGAGAGAAAGCAAAGGGAAGACAAAATAAAAGAATGAACAGGCCTGTCATTGAAAGAGGTTACACCTAAGGCAAAAGACAGAGAGGAATGATTGATCTGTCTGTCTGTCTGTCTGTCTGTCTGTCTGTCTGTCTGGTCTGTCTGTCTTGTCTGTCTGTCTGTCTGTCTTGTCTGTCTGTCTGTCTGTCTATCTATCTATCTATCTATCTATCTATCTATCTATCTATCTATCTATCTATCTATCTATCTATCTATCTATCTATCTATCTATCTAGTCCTTTTATTTTTATTGTCATTAGTTGTGAATAGTTTAGAAAATACCGTGAAGAACTCGCTAAGAAAATGGCCACTTAGGAGCTTTTGTTACTTGTCATTCAGATTTATAAAACAGAGATGTGGGTTTGAAAGAATGAGATAGAAACGAAGCAACTCATCAGACCACAAGTAGGCTACTATCAGATAGATGCCTGGAAAAAACTGAATTAGTTAAGATAGGCCTACATTTTACATGGTGTTTCAAACAAAAAATGAGCTAATGAGATTGGAATATGAGGTAGCTTTAAAGAATAGCAAAATTCTTGTCTTGAATCCTTAGCGTGATATTACTACAAATACCTTTATTAAAGCTTTCCCATTATATTTCAACGTATGACTCTCTAGAATCTACCTTAAGTCTCGATACGTCTAGGTGTCCCTGGGTCAGCTGTAGTTACAAATAAACAAGTAACACTCGCTCAAACACAGAAACTTTAATAAATATTACGGCATATCACACAATCTGGACTCTCTCTACCTTTTGTCGACAAACACACTTCCGGCCATTCGCGCAATTGTAAAAATAGATTATACATACATACACGCATTCATCCGTGACAACCTTGAATGTAGCTCCCATTGTTTTTTTTGACCTTTTTTACCTCCTGATTTATCAGACTTAATTTGATCAGCGACTTTTTTAAAACTTTGTTGAATGGTGCACTTTGATTGCAAGAAAATACTTGCACAAATAAAATGAATCTTTACAAACTTAGGTTTTACGGCCTAGAGTTTTGTTGCATAACTATTCTGTACTTTTAAAAATTACAGGTTTTATGCAAAATAACAATAGCGAAAAAGGACAAATGAAAGTGCTTTTAATTTGCTTATATTGAAAAAAAAATCTATGGCTTCTATTCATTAACCTTTATAGGTCTATTTTTTTTATTTCACTACCTTTGGTCCATATTGCAGTCCGATGTCGTCAATATTAACAAACCTGGTTTTCAAGATGGACCATTTTGAATTTTTGAATTTTATTTTTAAGCCCTTCATTTTTATTTATTAAACATATCTATGCATTATATACATGACTTTTTTTGTGACAGTACTCACCGGTACGGCGTACCGGCACCTTTTTGAATGTAGGTACAAAATTATTATTTTTCTTGTATTTTAATTTTAACGTGTATTATTAATTTATTAGTAGTTAAAAGTTAGGCAATCAATCACTGAGTACCGCCATCTATTTTTTTTTTACAATATATCGGCATTATGATAAGAAACGGTTGGTCGTTGTGCTGGCCACATGACACCCTTGTTAACCGTAGGCCACAGAAACAGATGACCTTTACATCATCTACCTTAGAGACCACAAGGTCTGAAAGGGGAACTTTACTTACTTTATGATAAGAATAGTAGCCTCTATATACACTGGAAAATTCCAGTTTGTAGGATCAGACATTTTTGTTACTTGTGAAGGGTAAAAAAAAAAGGGTCCATATTGCAAGCCTGTCCCCTACTACGAGAAACAGCCAACCTAACCCTTCTGATCAGCAGTGGCGTAGCTACCAATGTGCGGGTGGTGCGGGCCGCACAGGGCACCAAGTGGAGAGGGGCACCAAAATTCCCCCAGTGTGTATTAATTTTCTATTTCCGTGAGCGTTTCAGTAAAAAGGACAAATTGTATGGACACGAACAAACATAAACTACTGTATTTGAAACATGAACTAACGATTTATAAACTAGTCATGTCGCTATTTTGTTTCATCTCCATTTCTTCCATACAATGTAAGCTATATAACAGTTTGAATCTAATTTACTAGATTTATTTCGGACACACGGTACATGTTGTTACTACACTGATCAATGCTCTGTAATATAAAGAAGAAGAAGAAGATAGGCCAACCTTTATTTACTTCATTGTTTAGTCCACTGGTTTAATCTAGATATAGAGTTTACAAATATATTACTAAACTCTAGCTCTAAACAATTGTCTTAGTTTATTCATTTCTTTAGGATTCTTTATAGTTTAATTTTGGAAATAATTCTATTGTAATGTCAATATTACATTTTACGAAATGTTGTCATGGATAATGACGGGGTGCAGGTTCGTGAGTCTTTTATTAACTTCATCGAAACAAAGGACAAGTATGCTGCTGGAATCGCTGAGATGATTCTAGAGAAACTGCGTTCGAATGGCTTAGACGTAATGGACTGCAGGGGTCAAGGCTATGATAATGCTGCGGTCATGAACGGTCAAAACTACGGTGTCCAAAAACGTATTTTAGAAGTAAATCCCAAAGCACTATTCATTGCCTGCTTAAACCATTCTCTTAATTTAGCAGGAATTCGAGCTACTGAAGCTGAAGTCAATTCGATAACATTTTTTGGTACACTTTTCTCAACTTCAACACACCGCTGGGATATCCTCATCAAAATAACCGGAACTAGCCTTAAACGTTTAGTTGAGACCCGCTGGAGCGCCAGAGGAGAAGCCGTCAAGATGGTTAGGGATAAATTTTCTAAAATTATTGAAACTCTGGAGACATTAACTAGCAGAGATGAAAATTCATCGACTAGATCTGAACCAGATGGATTATTGGTTGCTGTTCAGTCTTTTAATTTTCTCACCTATCTTGGATTTTGGGCTCCTGTATTAATTGAAATTAATGATGCGCAAGTCTACCTTCAAAAACAAGGATTGTCTATTCGAGACTGCTCACTCAAACTAAAAACATTAGAGACATTTTTAAGTAGTAATCGATAGGACATCGCTGAAGCCAGCATTACCTTTACCGAAAGCGTGTGCTCAGATCTGAGAATCAGTACAGAACCTCAAAAACGTATTGGCTATAAGAAAAAGATGCCTGGTGAGAAAAGTGACGACTCTGTACTTACACTCAAAGAAGAGCTACGAAGGGAAATTTATTCTACCTTGGACAGGATTGTTCAAGAAATAATCACCCGATTCGAGCAACTTCATAATGTAGCAGATAGGTATGAATTTTTGTCGCCTTCCCAGCTATTAAATCCTCAGGTCGAAATCAATCTGGATTGAACTAGCAACATTGATAAAAACGAATTTCTGCTGGAGCGAAAGAGGCTTCAACGGTTTGTCACAGTTTCATCAGAAGCATCCGAACTTCCAAAACAAGGACCTGTTGAGCTCTTGAAATTTATAAAAAAAATATCAGCTAGATGATTCAGTCCCGAATATTGTCATCATGATTCGCATATTTTTGACTATTGCGGTAAGCGTCGCTACATGCGAGAGAAGTTTTTCCAAACTGAAACTGATCAAGAATTATTTGCTATCAACGATGACAAATTTACGACTCATTAATTTAACCATTTTGTTCATTGAACAAGAGCTGGTGGAAAAAATTGATTTCGATAAAATTATTGATACTTTTGCCAGCAAGAAAGAGCGTAAAATTCACTTGAAGTATGTTTATGTAAAAGTGATTTTTTGAATTAACAATATTTGATTAATGAATACATATTATTTTGAACAAAAAAGTAAGGTTTTACATTGTTACACTAAATAATCTTTTTTTTTGGGGGGGGGGGGGGGCATCAAGATGAGGTACCGCACCAGGCATCATATACTCTAGCTACGCCACTGCTGATCAGTACACATTATACAGACCCAGACCCCTCTACACAAGACTAGATTAATAAAAGCATACGCGTAGGCTGTAGCTATAGTTTGTTTTTTAAAGAGGGGGGTGGAGGGAAATGAGCATGTGTAATATATAAGATTAGAATATAAAAAAAGGACACTTACGCCGATCAGCAAAAGCAGCATAAAATAAGACAACGACAATCACTTTTAAGATCTTCATTCTTCTGGATGTTTGATCTCACCAGAGTTTTATTTTTGTTCTGTTGTCGTCAAGGGTCTTGCATGAATGCGCATTATGTTATTGGACGGAGTCTCCAATGACGAGAATAGATATAAACTAGACAGATATTGCCCGCGGGTCTTAATTTGCGTATTGCTGATATAGTCACTGATATAGTGCATTAGAAACAATTAAAGAAAATAATAATGTTATATGTAAAGCGAATGCATGAATTCATGAAAAAAAAAATATTATGAATGGAGCTAAAAAATAGCTAATTGACCTAAATTCATTTTTTTATGAAAAAATTGGCGAACGAATGTAGATCTATGTAAAAATGCTTTAGAAAAACACATTTGAATGTTAATTTGATTAAAATATGAAATGAATGGACTATCATTAATATGTTCATGTGTTTAATTATAAAACTATCTTTGCGAAGAGAAGTTCTATCATCTTAGAGGTGAATTAGAGTTTTAGAACTAGTTTAAGTAGTCTTATTAAAGTTGGCGGCCCCTATTCCCAACCAGCTGAGAATAGGCAAAAACCCTATTCCCAGTCAACTGTGTATAGGCTGTAACCCTATTACCAGTCAACTGTGTATAGGCTGTAACCCTTATTCCCAGTCAACTGTGTGCAGGTCAAATCAGGTCAAAACCTTATTCCCAGTTTTCATTGTAAAGAATTGTAAAGTCATTACTGTCTTACAAAATGAAATGTTTTAATTTTATAATAATTAATTTAAAGTACGATAACAGAAAATAGCTTTTTAAGGAATAAAATAAAATTGGTTTGTTATTGATAAATCTTTACAATTTATTATCCTACTATGTTTTTCTTTCCTAATGTATTAAAAGGGAACAAACTACTATATTATAGAATTTTTATGTACCATTTTTTGTTACATCATTTTGGCGAATATATGTAATAGCTATAAAATATGTAAATTGGTAACACCTGCATAGCCATAGTCATTTAAATAAATTGATAGGATTCCTTTGTTACCACAATGCTATCATTTCTTTCCTGGTCACTTCATCTCATATTAAATATTTTTTAAACTTGGCTTTGACTTTAAGCACTCAATTCAACTTACATAATTTTTTTTATAGGCCTACATACTGCTGGTTGATATTTTCTGACAAGTGTTTATAATGTTCCCTCTCCCATCTTCACTCTAAATTTTAACGCATTGAGGATGGCTATAAAAAAATAAGGGGAACTATCAAAACTAGGCAGAGAAAGAAATATAGTTGGGGGTTAATGTTTGTTGCAAGGACATAACATGTGTAGATTTGAGGACAAATGTAACCATATGTGTAAAATCAAAGTGAAATGCTATGTATAATGTAAAGCTGGGGTGTTTCTTCATCCTTTATGTTGACTCCATTTAATGTGGGGCGGGGGGGGGATATCAACGTTTACTCCTCTCGTTACGGTGCAGTGAAGTAGGGGGGGGGGCAGTTTATTATTATTATGATAGCTTTTATATAGCGCTACTTTCAGGCTTATAGCCTGCTCAGAGCGCTTTTGGTCCAATCTCATTTGTGGACGGGGGAGGGAGGAGGTATCTAGAAGTGGGTTTTCCGTGCGCTGAGTAAACACAACTCTGCCCGAGTCGGGTGTCGAACCTCGAGGTAGCCAAGCCAAGCCAAATTCAAGCGTACTCAGCCTCTCGACCACGCTTCACACGTAGGTTATACCCTTATAATCTAAGGCCAAGTTGTGGTGGGATTGAGAGATTGTACAGCAATAGGAATCAATTGATCGTGTTCTGTAACTATGATCATTATCATTACTTTTGTTCATTTCCATTTCGCTATGTCATGAATGTTTTTTTTTATATCAATAAAATGTAATGCTTAAAAAATATTCTTACAGTCTCTCCATCCACCATTTTGTTTCTTTACTGTAAGTACATGCAAAATGAGACATGTATGTCATGTTATGCTATAGTAACCGTCCTCCAAGCATAAAGGGTCAATATCATTTCACTTTTCTCATTAAAACAATGCTTAACTTTTTAAATTTTTTATGTTATAATAATATTTCAGAAAAATTACAAAGATGATTAAAAACCAAAAATAAAAGTTTAAAATATTAAATTAAAAAATCAGTGGTTAAGCCTAATAATAGTATTCTTCTGTAATAATATAGCGAATTTCAGACACAGAAAGCGCACACCTTTAAATCTCCTACATGAATAGCACAACACAATCAACAGAGACTTTTTTTTTTTTTTGTCTTATGTATGACATTCATTTATTAAAGCAAATAATAGATGAAATGTTATGCCAATTACCGGTACAACATTACATTTAACTGTTATTGCTAGAAATATATTACATATGACAGTAACAAAAATGAAGTAAGTATTAAATCCGTAGACTAACAATACCTCAGGAGTGTAAAGAATATGGCTTAACTATTAGCACGAAGAAAACAAATGTTAGAGGACCACTTGCTACAGCACCACCCTCCATCCTCATAGACGATAACAAGCTGGACGCCGTAAATGAATTCTGCTAACTGGGATCCACAATTCAAGATGACCTGTCTCTAGAAGAGGAGATAAATGCATAGGGAAGGCTGCCTCGATCTTTGCTAGACTCAGGTCAAGAGTTCGGGAAAACCAGAAGCTCACTACAGTGACCAAAAATGGAAGTGTACACGGCATGCGTTATGAGTACGCTGCTGTATGGTAGTGAATCATGGGCACCACCTACGCAAAGCAAGGGAGAAAACTAAACTCATTTCATTTGAGATATCTCCAAAGGATCTTGAAAATCACATGGAAAGAAAGAGTGTGCAATACTGAGATCCTTGCGCGATCAGGTGTTCCCAGCATCTTTACAGCCCTCAGACAACGCCGCCTGCGCTGGCTTGGACATGTTCGCCGGATGGAGGACAATAGCATCCCGAAAGTCATCCTCTACGGACAACTCGCGACTGGCTCAAGAAAAACTGGTCGCCCTCACCTCGTTACATGGATGTGATAAAACGGGACCCCAATTCAGCATCGATACTGACCATTAGTAAGACATACCTCAATACCGCACTCGATGGAGAGAAAGCTATGGACAGCAAAGAAACATGGGTATCAGCTCTGGAAGAAAAACGTACCATGCGAAAAATGGCCAGCTACTCTACCATCTAAGCGAAAGCCACCTTAACCTAGGATATTTGTGGACGGGAGTGTCATCTCATCTGTATACACTAGTATAGTCTGTAAATAATACATTAAAAAATAAAATAATTGAATTGACACACACGTTTTTAATGAACCAATAGATATATTAGAAATCAAAATGGGCATAGTGGCTGAGGGATAAAGACGTTGACTCCCAAACCAAAGAGTTTTGAGTTTGAATCTCGGTGATGACTATCATTTTAAGCTTCAGCTCTTTTGAGACCGCCAGTAGAAACATATAAGCTTTACATCATCTGCCTCTCAGACGATATATGTTTGAGCGCCAACAATGTCTTCATGTCACAATGAGATTGCCTTGACCAGACAGTACACTTTAGATGTTATAATTTCGTATACAACTCTTCATTTTTACGATGTCTGAATGGACCTCATTCACCAATCGTAAACAAACAACATTTAGTCACGTGATCTTATTGATAAAACAACGGAAAAAAAACTGTCACGTGACAACCATCGTGAATTAAACATGAGATCGTAAATTATATAGAAGAGATAGAGCACCACGTGGCTAAATGTTGTTTGTTTGCGATTGGTGAATGAGGTCCATTCTCAAAATTTATTGTGATGCAGGAGATACTACTCAGATATAAACTCAAAACTGAATTTTAAAAAAAATATATAAACAAAGCTTTAATTGTGGAACTAGGAATCAATTTAGTAATATACACACTATACACACACACACTACCCCACGTTCTTTAATACTAACTTATGCATTTTTCAAGAAGCGTCCAAACTATTTTTAGAGCGTACAAAAAAAACCGACAGCTTTAAAAAAAAAACAAATAGAATATGTCATTAACATATAACAATGACCTTGCGCTAAAGAAATACAATCTAAAAATAAACTTAACACTAGTCTCACGTTACGGGACAGCCTCATCGGGGCATCTATTAGAAATGTCTGAAATCAATATAGACATATTAAAATTGAAGATAGATAATTGTAAGGAGTCAACTTTTTTTTTTTTTAATCTATGACCGAATGATCTGTTGGAGGATTCTCGTGGTGTAGTATTGCCTTTATGATAACTTATTGGTAGCCAGCATAGTCAGAATGCTTTATCACACTGCTTGAATCTTTGCAAGGCATTTTTCAATGACCTATAAAAAAAAAGTTAATATTTTTTATAGTATAAAATAAATGTTCAAACAATGTTGTGATCAGGGGTGGACTGGGTGTCAAATTCGGCCAGGGCATTTCTATTCAATCTGGCCCATAAATTGCATATCATTAGTGATGGGCAAAAGTTAACTAAAAAGTTGCTAACTTTTAGTTTAACTAAAAAAATTTAGTTAAGGCCAAAGTTTAATTAAAAAAAAAAGTTTAGTTAAAATCCTAGTTTAATTATTTTTTTTAAGTTACAAACTAAAAAGTTTAATTACAAATTTTACAAACTTTTTTAACATACATACCAATAAATATTTAGATCTATGTAATTTAGAGAATATATATAATGTGCAATAGAGAGGAGAATAAACTAGAGGGTGCACATGTCACTAGAAAGACATTTTCACCTTTACTCTATAATGGTCACTATTCCCGCCATTTCAAGGTATTTGAAAGGCGAGAAAAATAAACGTGTTCATTATAGATCTATTTCTAGCAAGTTTCGCTGCTTGATAAATCCTGATAATTCCTTGCTTCTATAGATCTACATTTTGCTGCTTTTTATTAAACACCAGTGTGTTCCTGTATAGCTGCAGGCAAAGAATTTTGCTTTACAATAGATCTAAAAGAAATGTCGACTCTTTTTATTTTAAAACTTTTTACTAGATAGATCTAGAGTTAGATTAGAGTCTAGTGACGTCTAGTCTATTAGTATTAGTCTATTACTACTATTAGATCTATAGTCATAATAGTCTATATTTAATTATTTTAATCACTTAGTCTTAAGTAGAGTCTAACTCTTAGTAGTAAGTAGTCTTAGATCTAAATGTAAATTTAAAATTATAAGTCAATAATGTAGATCTATTAATTGAAATCTATATTACTTTACTTTATTAGACTAGATCTATTAGTTTAGAGATTCTACTATTCTAGAATTAGAGTCTAGATTAGATCTAGATATATCTAGATTACTTATTAGGCCTATTCTATACTAAGACCTATAATAAGATGCATAGATGATAGATCTATAATGACTATAATACTAACTAATAATAGTCGTCACCATACTAGATCTAATACTAAATTAACTAAATCTAGGCTAGATCTACATCTACTTCTATTATAATTATACTTATATCTACTATTGTAGTATTATCTACTAGAGTATATAGATCTAAATACCCATATCTAGTTATAATCATAATTATAATAATCTAAAATCTCTAGATCTAGAGTTACTAAGATATCTACTAACAATCTACTAGACTCTATCTAGATTTTAGATCTAGTAGTAGTATTAGTAACTAGTATTTCTTAGATTAGATTTAAAATAGATTAAAATATTAATTATTTGATCTAGGTCCAGTAGCTAGATCTAATTCTAGATCCAGATTATATTTCTGATCATTTCGTTTGTAGAAGATATTAGATCCAGAATATTCTAGAATCTAGACTCTAGAGTGCTTGAGTTAGAGAGTCAACATGCAGTTTCATCATTACTTCTAAAGGTAACTTATATTAGAACTTTGACAATTACTTCTAATTTCTTTCTATAATAGTATTATTCTAGTGATTCTATTAAGATCTACATCTATCCCATAAAGATATTTAAATCTTTTTTCATGTGCACAAATAAATGTTTATTACATTTTGCTAAAGAGATTGGTTGTGCTTTATACATTATATAAATATTTTTCATGTTTGGCTGTTTCGTCCTCAAAAAAAAGGTCAAAATAGTTAGTAAAAGTTTAACTAAAGTTTCTTAGTTTAGTTTAACTATTTTTTTCAATTTGTGATTAACTAAAAGTTTAATTACTTTTTTTTAGTTCAAACTTAGTTTTAGTTTAACTAAAAAAATTTATACATATCATATGATGGACATCAAACTAAGTGTGTAGGCCATAAAAGGATGAAGCCTACTAGTAGCGCTGTCTACGGATGTAGACTATTGCATTATTTCGGAAAATTTGTGAGATTAAATTAGCATTACACTGTAGAGAGATCTCTTTTAAGCGCGATGTTCAGAAGGCCGCTTTTACAAGTGCATATTATAAAACCTTTGACAATTTAATACATAGTGGGATCCAATCGGCCCTTTAGGTGGCCCTACCGGCCCGAGTAGGTACCAGCCCACCGGGCATTTGCCCGAATGCCCATATAGACAATCCGCCCCTGGTTGTGATTGTTGTGAACTCCTAGCCTATGACCTTTGACATGGATACATTACGTATGCAATACTTCAAGAACACCAGGGATGCGTTAGAAATAAGAAATATGTAATAAAGAAATAAGAATAAATTATAAACTGTAGACAACGCCAACAAAAGCTGAGTTCCTAAATATACATTAACTATCAGAACTGCCTTATAATGGCTGCTACTATGCTATCACAAAACTCCGGTCCCCTGTCAACAATAACACAACTTCAAGCGCTGTCACTCTGTCCCAACCAATGAACCAATGAAATAATAGTAAAATTAATAAATAAACATAGAATTCTTTACGTCTTACAACCAAGGTTCTATGGCGTACCGTTTACAATATTTTATACAAAACATAATCACCACACCACTCCACTTTGTCATTATATTGCTTTGAGAGGGAGGATGTTCCAAGTAAATCTTCAGCTGTTTCGTTCTGAAGCCACCTGCAGTCAGATGCCCTCTTCTATGTCAGTTACAAGTTACTGCCTAAGCTGGTCTTTAAAGCATTTCTGTGGGACATCTCTGTTACGCCTACAACCTTTCAGCTAAAAAAAAGACTGTCTTTTGCAAACGCTCGTCACCCTATACGGGATAGTGCTTTGTCCAGCGTAACTGTCGAATCATAAGAAGTCTCTCTATACTGTTCATACAAACAGCGATGTCCTTGCGAACGCCTGCGGTATGGACAGTATAGAGGGACTTATGGTCCGTCAGTTACGCTGGGCAGGGGACGCATCCCGTATGGGAGACGAACGTATGCCAAAGGCAGTCTTTTTTTTGGTGAGCTAAAAGGTGGGCGCCCCCACGGAAACGCTTCAAAGACCAGCTTAGGCGTCAACATAGAAGAAAGCACCTGGTTGCATGCGGCCTCAGAACGAGACAGCTGGAGGTCACTCACGAAGGCCGCGGGATACACATTTGAGACCAAAAGAAAATCCGCTGCCGAGGACAAACGCAGACGGCGAAAAGAAAATCTAAATCGACCACCTGCGGACAATTTTATGCTTGCCCTGGATGTGGCAAAATATGTAGGTCACATCTGGGGCTGCGCAGCCACGGGAAATACTGCATTCCTCACTAATCTTCGAACTCGAAGACAAGCCTTATTATACTATTCATAACGGCGTGTTTTGTATAGGGACTTAAGAGCCTTTCTTTTCTAATCGCCTTGAACATTGACATTTACAACTAAAAAAGCACGAAAGCAACTTTTCGAATTGGGAGTCTTTACCCGATCCAAAGAATTGGGCTAAATATATTTCTTCAACAAATTATTCAAACGAGCGAGGCTCGGTCACGTGGTACTGTTGTATAAAGTAGCTTGCAACATGATATGCGCGTTATTTTTGTTTTAAACACATGACCTGACAGTAGTGACGTAACTAAGGAGGGGGGAGCCTAAAGGTGTGAATGACTGTCACGCTTGATGTGCAGCTGCAACGCTGTAGAAATCCCCGACCTTGTGTCTTCACTGTTCCGTCACGTGATACGGCCATATTGGCTCGTGACTATGACGAGCAGTATGGTATCACCGTGGTCACTTATCAGTTACTTATATCATTCAAACTAATTCGAAGTAAATTGTTACTCTCCTGAGTGGAAGTTAGAAACCCCCCAGACTCCACATTGCGAGTCAGTCTGTATTCTATTCGGCCCGCAAGATCTTTCTTATATACTACAGACGTTACTTCAAAAAAAGAAGATGATTATGTCCTACGCGTCGTGAGATCTTTAATACTGTAGTAACTCCAGTGGCGGACCGAAAGGGTTAATGTTATGTGCGGCCTACTGATACACACGACTCAGGCCTATCACACAGGTCAACGGGTCAACGGCTGTAGAACTAGGGACAGTACTGCTAGTTCACGCAAATATGACCCATGTTGTGGTCATGTGACCGAAAGCCTTCCAGGAAGAGGCACAGTGTGTAACAATGGGCAGTTGAGTCCAGGACAGCAAGGCGTAAGATCTGTGACATGGTACCTTGTTAGTCCTTGTTGATGTCCAAGGGCTGAGCCGAAGGTTCTTCGAGCCCTAAGTTTGAAAAAAAAACCTGTTTGGACGCCAAACAGTAAAAAAAAAAAAAACCTGTGAGAACACAGTTCTGTTTGAGAGAGACCCGAGTCAATGCCTATGTAAAGCATTGCTGTTTCTAATGCCTTTGGCCCCCGACGCATGCTTGGCTGCACATGGCCGAAGGCCGAGGGCACCGGGAGCCTCCGCCATTTTCCTTCATTATACCAAGCTAACTATGCGGGACCCGCCATTTATGTAACGGTCCCTTTGAGGAACAGCGCATGGATGTGTGACAGGTTTGTGGGGACTTTTTTACAACCCCACCCGTGCAAGAGGTGGACTCTCGTCTACCCGTGGGAATCCCCACGGGAGTTATGTTTCGCCATTCATTTAGCCTAGCTACCCCCTCAAGTAGCCGTTTCTACCCAGGTGCCACGATGAGGCAGAACAGCGTACCCGGGTATACTTGTTAGTCCTTGAAAATGTAGCTGTACGAGTCTAGAAGTAGACAGAAAAAGACTTGTAGTGTTTAGTAGGCAGTTCTATTGTACAAGAAAGCATTTGAATTTGATGTAGTCAATTGTATTGTTGTCAAGTTGATGTTTTAGATGTGCTGTGTTGTTGGGCAGCGTTTGCAGAAGGCCTGGTAGAGAAGATCGTAACAATTCAATCAAATGAAATTGTTGAGCTTATTTTTAAAATTTATGTTCAGAAATATGTGAAGTATATAATATATATTTAAAAAAAGAAAAAAAATACAAGGGGCATAACTGAAGAATTTGTTTTGACTAGTTCAAAGCAAATTGATCTCCCTTGTTGTATTCTGTAAATTGTTTTAAATTGTGTTGTTGGGCAGTGTTTGCAGAAGGCCTGGTAGAGAAGATCGTAACAATACAATCAAATGAAATTGTTGAGCTAATTTTTTTAATTTATGTTCAGAAATATGTGAAGCATATAATATATATTTAAAAAAGAAAAAAAAAATACAAGGGGCATAACTGAAGAATTTGTTTTGACTAGTTCAAAGCAATATGATCTCCCTTGTTGTATGCTGTTTTTTTGGTGTCACCAGTTGGAGAAAGATATTACTAGTCGATGTGCACCATTTCCTCGTGTGTTCAACATTCTATTCGGAATGTACTCGTTTAGGCACGCAAATAGCGGGTACACGCAATGTTTAGCGTCATGTTTGATTAATAATGTATCGCATGTACAACTTTTTCTCATCGGTTGAGATCATTTTTTCCTTTGTGCAGGGATTCCCAAACTGTGTCCTTAACGGAACACTTCGCACTTTCTGAGTATTTACTGGAACACTTTGCTTTATTTTTTTTTATTGAGAAAAAGTTTTATTTACGGGTGGCCTACTAGTTAGTTATTCCAGTAGTTTGTGGAAAAACCTATTCAGGCCTTGAGGAATACTGGGGTTCCGCGAAACAAAGTTTGGGAAACATTGCTTTAGAGACATTATTGTGAGGAATATTTCATGGTTACATTTTTTTTTTTATTTTTTATTTCTACCATTTTAACAATTGAACTGATTTTACAGTAGACATGGTGTACTTAAGATTCATCTTTATAGTCTTGTCCAAAATCACATAAGAGAGTTCTCTCCCTCTACGATCGTGACTGACTTATTTTTATTGTCTGAAGTTTAAATGGGACTTAACCCAATATAATCAGAATCTTTTTGTAATATTTCGATTGTTGCCCTTTAAAGACCCCTTGACTAATAGGATACGTTTTCCTTATGGAACTTGGTTGTGCTTTGCATGATTTCAGGAGGTCATTACAGTCCCGCAATATTTTTCTTATGGGTACAAATACATTCCAGTTGATTACGAATATTTTTTTTAAAGCATAAAATGGTCCTGGTTTATTGTGTGTATGTGTGTGTGTAATGGGGGAGGGCGGGAGGTTGTTGTGAAGTCGGTGTAGGTTTCCATGGTGACGGTGGGAAGAATTTAGAGATTGTAAATGATGCAAGATAAACGGAATTGTCGTCAGCTGGACAGACGACTCCAGATTGCCTGACTGACAGACGTGTAATTGCGGTGTGATAGATCTTGTTCCAAATGTCATTTTATAATCTATATTGTTATTTCATTTCATCTCGAGTCACTAGAGAATCCAGAACTTTTGAGTGGGGGGAGGGGCGATTTTTTTCCAAACCCTACTCCTAACGCCCAGGAAACGTTAACCCTATGTTTAAACGCATATACACAGCATACATATTATGTAAATAAAAAGAGCAGTGTTTCTCAACCTTCGGGGGGAAAAAAAACCCAGTCATGTCGGTGGCCTTTCTGTTGACATCTACGGGGTCTTGGGGAGCGCTGTAAGCTCCCCCAGTGGGGTTCGGGCGCCAAGCGTTTCTTGCATTCTTGACTACAGAAACGCATTCTCCTGACATCTACAGCTCATTATTTATCCTATTTAAAAAAGGCAGATGAAATAAAGTAACATGGGGGCGAGGGCCGATGCTGAAGTGTGACTGACAATCGAGGCACTAGAAGCGTAAGTATTTCTTTATGAAGCGTATTTATCGTTATATTGTCTTCATGTTAAGCGAGACCCCTTGTATGTAGGAAAACGCGTTTTATGTTTTGTTTTTCGCCTAATATTGAGAATCACTGCTCTTTTTGGGTACATACTATGTATGCTGTGTGCCGGGGATATAAACAATAGGGTATAACTCTTTCATACTAAAATATCAACAAAGAAATAACACATTCACTCTCACCATACCTGCCCCTGACAGTATACAATTATAAAAGGGAACTAAATCATACATATTTAGCTATATCTGTGAATAATTAATAATTTCCCTTATCAAACAAAATAATTAATTGACTAACTTTAAAAAAAAAATGAAGTATTGTCTTCGCCGATGACTAATCCTGCAGTTTCAACTTGATCGAGATTAAGTGTCAGAAAAATAACGTGTCCAAATTTTTCACCAGACATACAGACAGAGTAGATCAAAGCTTTGTAAAATATCAATAGATCAATTCTCCAATCACATACACCGTAAAACTTTGTGCAAGTATTGAAACATCTTTGTATTAACTATACATAGAAGTAACAGGAAACACAAGCATTATCATTGGACGTCATACGTTGGAAGGTGACGTCATGGGCAAGGGGGAGACAATGCTAAACAAAATGTTGCAGATTGGAATTGAATATACCAGCAGTCTAATTAACTTTGACATCACCTGCTGGTATGGTAATACTTCACTGGTGCAAAGACTTAAGACTAAATAGACATTAAAAAAGCATCGTATATCACTCGAACACAGCTACCATCTCTTGAAGAAGTTTTTCATGAAAAATGCCTTTCCAAAACACGATTCTTAAAGACAACCTTCACCCATTAAACCACTGTTACATAAGATTTGAACTAAGAGGTCGTCTTCATTCCACTAGGACCAAAGCCGAAAGATTTAAAAACTCCTTTATCCCACTGTCGATCAGAGTGTTACAAGATCATCTGTCGTCATCGAGAAGTACACAGAAGTCAAATTCATAAAGCGCTGGTTGTGAATATGTATGTGTTTCGTGGGTGAATGTTGTCCGAAGTTTTCATCTAAATTGTTATTGTTACAGTAGTTATGCTGAGGTGGTCAATTGTAGTCAAACTGAATTTCCATTTGATTGGACCAATAACAATTATCTTTTCTTATATATGTGTATATATATATATATGTATATATATATATATTTCTCAGTTTTGGGAATATGAACTCTAGATAGAAATGTCTGTGTGTTAGTGAGAGTTGTACTCAGGGGCGGACTGGGTATCAAAATCGGCCCGGGCATTACCTGTACCATATAAATTGGCCCACAAATTAATGACATGTCATATCATGAGCGTAGCCAGGATTTTTTAGGTGGGGGTGGGGGGGGGGAGGGATTTTTGTTTACCACCCTCTAAATCTATATGTATATTTAATCAAACTTCATTACATTCTGACCTTTCATTCTTTAGGGCGTTTTTTTTTTTTTTTTTTTAAATTGTCTGCATTGAAAAAAAAAAATGTCTTTGGTCGCGACCAGACCGGCCCATTTGGTACCGGCCCACCGGACATTTGCCCATATAGCCAGTCCGCCCCTGGTTGTACTTAATTAAGTTTTTATTACTACAAATCTCCCTCGATTATTTCTTTAGGCCGACTGTGTCATAAGTATGCAAATATAACGTCATCATTTTTTGTGTCCCTTCGCACAATTTAAAATTAGTTTGAATTAAGGAAGGGGAGACAAATGTATTTTCATACACCAGCCACCTTGAAGATATAACATCAAACAAAACATAAGTATTGAGAGTTTAAACTTCCAATGCTTACAGAACAGGAACTAGTAAAGGATACAATGCTGTAAGCAAGCCTTAGGTTCAAAACCCACTGTACTAGAATTGTCAATTTTAAACTCTTGATTTTCACAGACAGAAAGTCCCTGCAACCCTCCTTGTAAAACACTTATTGAATCATATGTATTTCTGTCATTGCTCTAGACATGGCGATCTCTTCCCAAAATCTCTTTTCATAAGCCCCAACATATCGTCCCAATGATATCAGATTTCTTTGTTTTGATTACTGTCACACCTCATTGCAAAGACTCATCATTACCTTTGAACACAATAAGAAATGTTTTGATTACTGTGACACCTCATTGCAAGACCCATCATTCCCTTTGAACACAATAAGAAATGTTTTGATTACTGTCACAACTTAATGGATCTTCTGATGATCTAAATAATTTTTTTTTAAAATTGTTTTACATGTCAAATGCTCCTTCATAAATGAAGAGTATTACATTGAAGCACAAAGGTCCCGCAAGTCCCCTTCAAAAAAGTTCAATAGGGAATCAGCGCCGAGGCGCCATTATCCTGTTGATTGTTAGAAAGGCTTTTATCCAACAACCAGGCCTGGACATGGGGCTCTTCACTCCTGTCCTGTCTGAGGGCTCCCAGCGGTAGTCGGCTATAATGACTGGGCATAGAAATCGGATCGTACCACGTACACGGCGTACTAAGCCCGGTTTTGAGTCCACTCGCTATAAGTGGTCGAGAGGAGCACTTACCATGGGGAGATAGCCTCATATTTCTATACTGTTACCGCCAGCTTAATGGCTAACTGATGGCGGCCCCCTGCGTGGAACGGTAAAGCGGATTTGTTGGGCTGGGTCCCAGCCATTGTTTCCACCCCAACCTGGAGTGAAGAGAAATAAAAACTCAAGCTCACCCAGGAAAGCCCGGCAGGGCCTGGTTCCCTACTCGAACTTGGCCTATCTAGTTCCACTACTAGACGTTTCCACGGAGGCGCCACGCTGAGCCAACGAGTAGCTAGAATCACTAGGGAATGGCAGTAGGCTGGGTTCCACCTTGGAACCATCATGTCAACAGCAGAAAGGATATACCACACAACCAGGTAGCCAACCAGACTAATCAACTAATAAAACTGAATTCTTATGAGCATATCTATATTTACATAAAAACATCCCTTGAATCACCATGAACCCAAGGCAATAAAACTTAAGATCACATACATTCATTATAATACAAATTTATAATAATAACAATAACAAAAATGCATAGAATGAACTATGTACATGTATGGATGCAGGGGAAATAATTACAATGATAGTTGATATCTAACCAAAAAAACAAATGTATAGGTCAGTGATATTGAGTTAACAGGGACTTGTTTTTAAAGGCAGAATCAAACTTTCAAATTATTTATCCATTAGAAATGTGGCCTGCTAACAATATCATGACACTATTTTTCACAAGAAAACAAATCTTAGAACATGGTCTTAATGGTAATTCTTCTCATAAGGAAACATTTGTAGCTACAAGTAAAAGAAAAACTTTTAAAATACTTACAAAAAAACATATCTTCTATTAAGTGTAATTTCATCAATTAATTTGGATCAGTCATGTAATTAAATTTGTAATAGATCTAGACTAACAACAATAAATCTGTGAAATTAGAAATATTTTTACAAATTGTTCTTGTTTAGCTCAATTTCATGCTTTTAGCTTTCTCAGGGTACTATGATCCCATCACATATCTGGGTGAATGCTACCATTAATGCTTTTAAAAAAAAAATACTGAGGGGTCAAGGGGACTAATTCAATTATATCACCACATTAGTAAAGCACAAGCTCTTTCCCTTGTAAGGACACTACAAGGATAGTCTATGTAAAAGATATTTTCTAGATTAGTTAAAATGATTAAAAATATATGTTTTTCAACATTTTATTTTTTTTTAGTCATTTTTTTTCCCAGAGAGTCTTAAACCAAATGCCTGGTGTCCTAACCTTTAATAAACAACCAGAAACAGAGAGACATGAATCTAAAGTTGGTTGACCTATAAGTGTTTGAGAAGCATGGAGACCAAAACTACTAACAGACTAACTACAAAACTTGGCCGAAGAAATCCTGCACTGTCTGGATTAACACATGTGTACTGGTGGAGGTTCTCAACCTGAGCAAGAAAGGTCTCGCCCAGCCAGTCCTTGTAGTTTTGACGATCGGGTGAGATTTTCATCAAGCGTACAGCAGCGTCATTAAAAATGAGATTACTGTACCAGAAGCCCGAGTCAAACATATGGAAGTCTCCATCACTTGAAAATAAAAAAGAAACAAGAAAAACTTAAAAATACTTATTCAAAAAGACAAAAACCCCTTATACCTCTTATAGAACTAACATTTTGCTCTTAATAGCTCATGAAGTAACGTCTGTATTATATAAGACAGGATAAGATAAGAATGTTAGATTTAATAAACTCTTTAACACTTTCTCTCCTAATTAACGATTTGACCCCATTAAATTCAATTAAATTTTTTTATTTTATAAACTTTAATTTTGTGTTTTTTAAAAAGAGCATGCATTCTCCTCTAATTCTAGACCAAAAGTCACGTTTACTTATCAAACAAAGATGCTATTGAAGTTTGATCATAACATACAAATGTGAAAAAAAGAAAATTCTGTCAGAACAAGGAAAATAATTACGGAGGTAAAGAGTTAATAAATAGAGAGAACAATCAGAAATAGCCGAAGATTATAGTCTGTTCAAGATAAATATTCTCTAGCCCTCAAGACAAATGTAAATTTTATTTTTTTTATACTTTGAAAAATTATAACAGTGCTTCTGTTCCCAATATACATCAAATGTCAAATTTATAGGAAAATTGTTAGAGCTGTTTTTCAGAAACCGTGTCCAACGAGGTTTTAGGTGTAGCCCAGAAGTTTCGCCAACCCATATTGTAAAAAGAGATTTAAAAAAAAAAAAAACTAGCATGAGATGGAACTTTAACTCTTTCTCTCCGTAATTATTTAGCACATTCTGGTGGAATCAACGCTGGTATGGTCAGTTAGGAGAGAAAGAGTTAAGTTGAGTTGTACACATTTACCATGCACTTGTAGAACAAGACTCCACGCAATGCATTAAACCATTGTTTACACGTCTGTCCTACTGAATGAGAGTGAATAGGATATAAAGAAAGTAGTTAAATCTACTAGGAGATTCCATTACCTGTCCCATACACTGCCAAGTCAAAGTTTTTACATTATCTGCCTCTTAGACTACTTGGTACTTGGTTACACTTACATGTCTGATGAAAAAAACTGTTGTCCATAATTTAGAACATTCCAGATGATCTCTATTTGCTCTGAGGTCTTTGTAGCTGTAAAATAAATTGCATAAGATTGGAGCCAGAGCCAGATTTACCATAGGGCTACACTGTGCAATACACAGGGCCTCACCCTCCACATTACACAGATATAACATAAAAAAAATATACATATTAAATATAAGAAATTAAATTTACAAGCTTTCTATTTCTTAGGGGGCTCAGTAGCTGAATGGTTAAGCGCTTGGCTTCCAAACCTGGGGTCCTGAGTTTGAATATCAGTGAAAACTGGAGTTTCGAACTTCCAAGGTTTTTAGCCTGCTCTGAGTCCACTCAACTTATAATGGGTACCTGACTTTAGTAGGGGAACAAAAAAAGGTGATTGGTCATTGTGCTGGCCACATGACACCCTGCTTGTTAACCGTTGGCCAAAGAAACAGATGACCTTAACATCACCTGCCCTATAGACTACAATGTCTGAAAGCAGGACTTTATTTCTTCTCTCAATATAAATTGCTTTTAGATTCATTAACATTATTAAGTGTCATTTATATTTAAGCTTGAAGTGGGTAGGAACCTTTAAAAAATCTTTCCAGGACCTCCAGTTACTAACATCCAGCATGGTTAGATTAAATTAGAGTTGATTGGTCCTTGCACTGGATAAGAGCTAACCTGAAGTAACTATTGCATCAGCTGGAACTTCCCCCAAGTGACATTCATTAAATCTGTCCACATTAAGGCGACGCCCATCCTTGCACAACAGTTCATAGTCATCAGACCTCCGATTCCTAGCCCATGTGGCATGATTGCGCCCATCTGTGTTGTCTCGGACAGTCAAGTGGCGAACAAAGGCAATGTCACCACCGTCTGACGAGAAACATGTCATGATATAGTGAAGTAATTTATAGACTTAAACTATAATCTAATACAACCACAATATACAAACAAAACAGAGTTTAAATCTGACTATTATTTGAATGACTATGTCAGAGGCAGACAACGAAAAGAAAATCTAAATCAACCACCTGCGGACAATGGTTATGCTTGCCCTGGATGTGAAAAATATGTAGGTCACAGCTGGGGCTGCGCAGCCATGGGAAATATTGCATTCCTCACTAATCTTGAGACTCGAAGACAAGCCTTATTATGTTCTAACCAAGTCTAACTATTGAATAATAATACAATTGTTTGAGAATCTAAATCAATACTCTAGTACAGAATTCTATGACTACAGTTGAATATGATTCAGTCATTTTTTTAACATTTATATTACTATTTTACTTTAATGGACATTAATTACTACAGAAAATTATGTTTATTATATTGGTAAATTACTATTCCAAATAGCTGCTAATATGGGAAACAATCTTCTAAGTCAAATTAACTTTATTTAGCCAGTTACTTTGCATTTAATTACTTTATAGAGAATAATGTTACACTAGTCAACCATAATTATTAGTAGAATGATCAAACTATTCTTTCAGCTGTTTGATAAGTTTGAGTCCTAATTATCAGTTGAATGTCAAAGTAAAGTCAAGTCATTGGGAAAAAACAAACCTCTTTTTGGCAGCGGAGACAAACATCCATAAAAAAGCTAAAAAGATTCTAAAAATCACCCTTTAGGTCAGGATTTTGTGATTTTACCATCACAAAAGAGATACAAGACACTGATAGCAAAGACAGACGCAAAAACTCATTTGTTCCCCTGGCAATCAAATCATTAAATAAGAACAATCTGGTATAAACTTTGTCACATGTAAATTATGAGTGAGTCTGGTGTGAATGTACATTTTGTTTTTTTATAGTTATAATGTTTTGTTTGGTGTAATGCACAAATTGTAATTCCTTACAGACAGTAAAGATTATTATTATTATTATTAAAATGCTAATCAACACTATTAATACTGTAGTACACTGGTTATACTGTTATGATAGTCAGCACAATATGGGGCCTATAAAAGTCTCAATAAGTGTCAGGTAAGAGACTCACATCTCTATCATTTAGAATTCTGCTTTGTATCAATAAAGTAAAAATTTAAAGAACTTTAAAAAAATTTTATTTCAACCATTTTGGAAAGATTGTAATTTTGGAGAGATGTGTATCTTAGCTTATTCATATCAAGGTTATCTAGAAGGATCCCATGCACGCACGAGGTGACCTAATAATATGGACAGTTTACATACTACTGCTCAGCTGTTATTGTGTGCTGTCAAGCATCTTAGCTTATTCATATGTAGGTTATCTAGAAGGATCCCATGCACACACGAGATGACCTAATAATATGGACAGTTTACATACTACTGGTCAGCTGTTATTGTGTGCTGTCAAGCATGACATACACACATGCACGTGACACACATTAAAACATCTAACTTAAAAAAAATAGTATGCAGTCATGATAAGTTAAACTGTGACTTCTGATCAATCCTAGTATTTCATAAGAAAAGGGAACTTACTCTCCACCAAACATCTGAATGCACCGCTGGTGCCATAATAAAGCTCATCATTGTTACGCTGACATTTTCCATAACCATTTGATTTACACCCTTCACACAGGTTGATGGGCCGGCCACCAGGATTGTACTCCGTGTCCAGAGATCCAGGTATACAACTCCGAGAAAAGAGCTCACCTAAATACAAAAGTTTAATCAGTTCATTCTTAAAGTTTTTTATCTCAATTAAAAAGAAGCTATAAAAATGTAAAGTAGCCAACCTCCAACTTACCAATGTTTCTAAAAATAGTACAATCTTTAGGCAGAAACTGTTCAGTCTCGATGAAGATGTTGAGTGGAATCACCCAGCCATCACCTCGACCAATCCCAGGATGGCACGATCTTCTACCTGCATAACATTGATTTCATTAGAAAAAAAATATTGAAGTTATTTATACATGAAGGCTGATCCATAAATAGCAGCATTGTAGGTGTATCTGGTGTAGAGAATATGGAGTTATTGATAAGCAAAGTATTTTAATAATAATAAAATAATAATAATATAATATATAAAATAGAATTATTATAAAATAAATTGTGTGCACTTTTTTTTTAAACTGTGTAGGTGTAGTGGCTGAGTGATAAAGTGCTTTGTTTCCGAACCAGGTAGAGGGTTCAAATCCTTGTGAAGACTGGGATTTTTTATTTCGGGATCTTCTGGCAACTCTTGAGTCCACCCAGCTCTAATGGGTACGTGACATTAGTTGGGGAAAAGTAAAGGCGGTTGATTGTTGCATGACACCTTTGTTAACCGTAGGCCACATAAACAGATGACCTTTCCATCATCTGCCCTTAGACCAGAACTGTAGAATCAACTTTCAAAAGCTCTTTCATTTGTAGTACAAAGTAATTTTTATAATTCTTTTCATTTCCCTAAGTCTTTTTTTGTTTCCATCATATCTCCACTATTAGTAAAAATTACAAATGGGATCTTAAAAACAAATAGCAGATAACTGTGATTAACTTTTTTTTGAAGATCCCTGACTATGTCATAGAATACCAAAAAAAAAAAGAAATTTCATAACAATTCTAAATCCTACCAACTGTGAAACTTTTGTTTTACCTTTCATGTTGAATAAAGTTGTTTGTTGGTCTGTTTTCTTGATGGCAGCAACAGCCTTGAACTTCATTGACATATCACCATAATCTTCTGATGCAATGGGGATCAGGCCATAGCGACTGTGAGATACAAACTATCAGATAGTTATTTGTAAAGATGCAAAGATCACAAACTATTAGATGGGAGTAAGGACTAAGCAGAGTAGAGGCACTATATACCATTCAGCAGTATGACAGCATAGGGCTGAGATTAGAACAGGATAACACAACAAAAGCACTTTAAAAATCAACTCAGGTGCCATTTTGCCTACACTGGCATAGAGGAACTGCTTAAGCAGCTAGTAGCAGATGGTCTGAAAGTGACAGATGGAGACGTCTCATAAAATTCAAAAGACACAAATATAAGATTTAAAGAAAAGCTCTTGTTGAAGGCAGAAGCAAATGACAAAAAAAACCAACTTAAATAGACCTTCAGTGGACAATGATTTGGTCTGCATCAATAGTAGCAAAATTTGCAGGTCTTTGCTGATCATGTGAAATACTATACCTATACTTAATCATTGGAATTAAATACAAAGACATTTCTCTACAAAGCTCAAGGTCTGAATAGAACATATTAACATTTACTTAAGTGTAACAGATTTAAACTAACCGTCCAGCTATGTACACATCTCCAGCATCCAAACTTATTAGGTCAGCATCCCCTCTCCAAATCATTTCCAAACACGCGGTTGTATTCCCTCCATACAGACAGTCCATCTCAGGTTGGAGCTCTTTAGCCTTGAAAGCCATAATCATGTCCTCACACTTCAGCTTCTCGGCCATGGAGATCAAACACCAACGGATGACATCAGAGGGGCAGCTGTTCATCTCAGTCAGCATGTCATTGAAATCATCAGCTTCAGAGAAACACATGTCACAGTCATAACCTTGCAATAGAAGTGAATTAACTTGTAAAAAAAAAGATACAATAGTGATGATGTACCTGAATAGAAACTGATCAAATCTCTATTTTTGGACAAGTGGAAGAGGTATCTAGGAGAAAATCTCTATGCTGTCTTTAGGCACTCAGCCAAGTCATATTAGGAATCAGGTTTCCTTGTTAGATAGATAAACAGCCTATCCCACTCCCATAAGACAAGATAAATAAATAAATATGCAAATGAGGTAATAATGTATTCTATCTTATCTTATCTTATATAATACAGATGTTACTTTAAAAAAGAAGATGATTACGTCCTACGCGTCATGCATTTAGTCATGCATATTAACCAATGACTTAAATTCTGCCAAGTCACTGGTTTTCCTGGCTAGCTCAGGCAACCCATTCCATTCTCTAATAGCACTAGGGAAGAAGGAGTATTTGTACAAATTTGTCCTAGCATATGGGACGAGGAATGTGCCTTTATCTTTGTGTCTTTCAGAGTCTTTCTAGGCCACCTTTAGGCATAGGCAAACTAGGCAGCCACCTAGGGCCTAGATTTTGTGGGGGCCTTACACAGGAAAATTTTTTTTGAGAAATAAAAATTGTGAAACCTGGATGAAATCTCAAACGTAGCAGAGATCTATGTCTACTAGCCTAGCTTTAAGTCTGTATTATAACTCTAGGTTTATTTGTGAATATTTATTACACTACCAATGTTAGAACCCTGTTGCTTTCTATAGTATTGGTAATTATGTCAAAACATTATTTCAAGTCTGGACCATGAAATGTAAATGAAAAGCAGAGAATGCAAAGAGGTGTTCTATTAAATTCTGTTGCTCATCAGCATTGATTGTTTCAACCAAACCCTTGAAATTACTTTAAATTAGGTTATTTTATTTGTATGGTGTTTATTTTTATTTTCTATTTTATTTAAAGCTACCATATATTCTGTTTGCCTAGGATTACATAAGGCCAGCCTTGATCTAATGTTGTTTGTAAAATTGTTTGACATGTTTCGGATGTTCCTTTAGAGTTGAAGATAATCTACTTCCTAGTCCTGATCTTCCGCAGGATAATAAGGGAGTGCTGCGGGCAGGGTACAAACAACAGTCCAGTGTACCTACTACACAACCAAGCAGCCATCCTATTTGTAGAAATGTCTTGTCATTTAAAAGATAAGTATAACCTGTAAACACTTACCAACCCATGAATAATAAGTCTCAGTTTCAACAATATCAATCAAGCTCTGTGTTGTGTCCGAAAACATCAAGTTCTTCCTAGTAAACACTCGCTTGAACACATCCACAGGGTAGGAACTCTCAGAATTGAAGATTTGAAAAGAGCTGCTTAACCTGCCTCCTCTACCAAAGAGCTGCTGAACAGTGAACAGAAAGTCTTTATAACTTTTGACAATGTCAGGCTCTCTGACGGCTGATGTCAGGATGACATTTGATGTCACCTGTCCCCAGTTACAACTTGCGTAATCAGTCACAGCTGCAGTTTTACCATCTGGACACAGGAGTTGGTAACTCTGGGAATTAAGAGAAACCTTATATTAGCGGTGGCTAAATGGTAAGGCTCTTGGCTTCAGAGCCGTAAAGTTTTTTTAAAAATAGGGAGCAGAAAAATATGAATGTTGCAGATGGTCGTTGACTTACAACCCCAATCTACAGGTACACAACTAAACCGCTGTAGGCATATTATAGTTATGCTCAAAACTTGTATTAACTTGACTCATTTCTATGTGAATATAATAAATATAAATTTTAATATAATATAGACAAAGTCAACTTGAAAGGAAAAATAAACTGATATTTAAACAAATCTAACAAATTTCTTTTTTCATTATCACCTTGGAAACAAAAACACACACACTCCATAACAATAAAAAGCCATAAGAGACAAGACAAGAGAAATCTGAATGAGATTTTAGAAGCAAACAGCCAACCACACTTCCTGGCAGATGTCTAAAAATGGTAGCTCAGACTAAAAATCAAAATTGAGTATTTGTGGTATCGGTACTTTATTTCATTAGTTAGCTACCAACCCAACCCTACCCTACTGAAAGCTCTGCCTACATTGGGTTCCAAAATAAAAATCTTCATGTATTTGTTACAAGACTCTACAAAATAATAGCGATGAAGTGGTTATCGATTATCGACACAATAAAACAATCTCTTTAGAAATAGGCTAATTATAAACTTACCCTAATGGAGAACAAGTTATTTTCAGCACAAAGCATCATGGTAACAATGCAAAAAGTAAAATGTGACATTAGCCATCTCCAACAAAGAAAACAAAGTAAAATGTGACATTTGCCATCTCCAACAAAGAAAACAAAGTAAAATGTGACATTTGCCATCTCCAACAAAGAAAACAAAGTAAAATGTGACATTTGCACATCAACAAAGAAAACAAAGTAAAATGTGACATTAGCACGTCAACAAAGAAAACAAAGTAAAATGTGACATTTGCCATCTCCAACAAAGAAAACAAAGTAAAATGTGACATTAGCACGTCAACAAAGAAAACAAAGTAAAATGTGACATTTGCCATCTCCAACAAAGAAAACAAAGTAAAATGTGACATTTGCCATCTCCAACAAAGAAAACAAAGTAAAATGGGACATTAGCCATCTCCAACAAAGAAAGCAAAGTAAAATGTGACATTAGCACATCTCCAACAAAGAAAACAAAGTAAAAAGTGACATTTGCCATCTCCAACAAAGAAAACAAAGTAAAATGTGACATTTGCCAACTCCAACAAAGAAAACAAAGTAAAATGTGACATTAGCCATCTCCAACAAAGAAAACAAAGTAAAATGTGACATTTGCCATCTCCAACAAAGAAAACAAAGTAAAATGTGACATTTGCCATCTCCAACAAAGAAAACAAAGTAAAATGGGACATTTGCCATCTCCAACAAAGAAAACAAAGTAAAATGGACATTAGCACATCTCTGACAACAACTTATCACAACAAAAATGTTTACACCTAGAGAAAGAATACAAGTTAGAGAACAATTCCTTTTGTTGTTTTAACATTGAGTATTGTGCTAGAATTCACACACAAGCTTCCAACTATTTAATAAATATTTATATATATATATATATATATATATATCTTCTGTCTTACTAGTAATAGTTAAATCATCAACAAAATTGCTTACTTATATTAATCTCTGGACTCGAAGACAAGCCTTATAATTAAATATATATAGATATAATTAAACTGGTATGTGTGTGTGTAGCCAGATAGTAGCATCCTGATCTACTATTTGCCATTGGATATAAATGGCCTTTTTTTAACGTGTAATTTAAAGTGGATATGAATCTAGAGCTTTACAGTTTTAAAACTGAATCTACATCAGAGGAACACTGGCTTTGTAGCCATTTGGGTGAATGCTCGTTGGGCTAGCAGCGAATATGCACTGCTGAATGAGCCTTTTGCCACTATTGGAATGGCATATAAAGGCATGTATTGCACTGTAAAAGATTTTTATAATATTCTCTATAAAAGAGTCTCACAGAGCATCATGATTAGTGTTAGAAAGTAGTTAGATATAATATATGGAGATCCAATTTTATAATTTTATCTTATAAATTACAAACTTTCCTTCTAATAAGAAAATAATTCCATCCATATGTATCAATCTAGTTATGTATGTTAATTAGAGACTTAACCTGCTAAGTTATTTATTAAGTTACTGATTTAGGCAACCCATTCAATGATCCAATAGTGGTTAGACATGCAGTCAGCCCATAATCTACCTCATAAGCACATCCCCAGTGTCGCCAGTGAAAATTATACTATAAATAGATCTAATAATAGTTTGACATCAAGTCAGCTCGTGATCTACTTCATAAGCACACACTTACCGCAGGATCCACACTGATACCAGATATTTCAGAATTGTTGACCAGGCTCTGGATAATATCAAAGATGTCATGTCTGACAAATGCCAGCTGCCCTTTGCCCTCTGCCACACATCTGAAGGCACCATCATAGCCAGCAAAAGTGTCACTGGTGCTGCAGAACTCTTCATTCTGTCCAGTACACAACTCACAAACTGATGTCGGGTTGTTTCCTGTAAAGTATTTACAGTTCAGTGCTTCAGTTGAATTATGAAATTTATAAATGTGTTAATAATTTTCTAATTTAAAAAATAATTAATTAAAAACATATGCACATTTGAGAGGTTAGTCAGAAATGCAATCAGCCAATCAAGTTTAAAGTAAATTTTTTTACCAGAATTTCTGTATTGTTTCATTTTAATTTATCAGAATTGCTCTTGTAATGGGAGGGGTGGTGGTTGAGTAGTATGGGGCTTGGTTCTTGAACTGGGGATCCCAGGTTTGAATCCTGGTGAAGACTGGGATTTTTTATTTTGGTATCTTTTGAGTCCACCCCGCTCTAATGGGCACCTGACATTAGATGGGAAAAGTAAAGTTGGTTGGTTGCTGAGTTGGCCACATACGACATCCATGCGCCACAGAAACAGATGTCCTTTATCTGCCCTGTAAGTGTTTAAGTCACACATTTTCAAATCTTAATCTGCTTCATAAGGATCCTCAGGAACCTGTGTGTTGAAATTCAATAGGGAGACTACATAACATAATATTTCCAACTGTTTTGGGATACTCACCATACTGATTATAGAGTGACGTCAAAGAGCCTGGTAGACACATGTGACCAAATGCAGAGGCTACCGCCTTGACCAAGGCATTACACTCAGTGAACTCTATATAGTTATTTTTAAGCAGTGTTCCAATCGGGTAAACCCAGCCAGCAGCCATTCCAATGCCTAATAATATATATATATATATAGATTTAGACATAATATGTTTTAATATTAACATTTATTAAGACAAGTCTTGTTTTTCTTGAAATTCAAAATGATTGCTTCATAAATAATGACAAATGCACTCAATCGACTCGACAGTTTAGTAATTATATACTACCATGGCATTAAGTTGATTAAGGTAAGCGTAATATTTACTTAATTTACTAGAATATTCTTATTTCTTTACTTTAGTACTGCTAGTGCACTGCAGTGCTAACACTACTCACAGCTGAGCTGGTGCTGCGTATCCACGGGAAATATGCATTCCTCATTAATCTTCGGACTCGGAGACAGGCCTTATTATTAATATTAGCCTATTAGGTAATATTATGCTAGAAACGAACGAGTATTCATTCTCTTCTTATCTTATCTTATATAATACAGACGTTACTTCTCTGGCATTATTACTATTATTATTAGAATTATTATTATTATTATTAATTAAAATGATCCCAGTTTTATAGCGTGAAGTTGCAAAACAAACTTAATGTGTAATGTGTTGTTAAAAACAAGAAATATCTAGATCTATCTAGAATCTAGATTATAATATAGGTTATATCAAAATGTAACATTAAAAAAAAAATTAGTACGCCAAATACATGATTTCCTATTTCCTATTATAGGCCTATCTATAGTTCTATAGTAGTCTTGACTTTGTTTACTTTTATAAGATAAGAAACTATTTAAAATTCAGTATCATTTATCTATCACAAAGAAAAATAGAATTTACCTGAAAAACATACTGAGTTTTGAGTTAATGTGTCCAGATTTATTTTGGTGCCAGCAGCCATCACGGCAACCGAATACAAAGAAGGTTTATCGGTTGTTGTAGCTTCTACAAAATTAAAAGATAATCTCCAAATACAAAAACAAAATTTAATAAAATACTCTGAAAGACACAAAGATAAAGGCACATTCCTCGTCCCATATGCTAGGACAAATTTGTACAAATACTCCTTCTTCCCTAGTGCTATTAGAGCATGGAATGGGTTGCCTGAGCTAGCCAGGAAAACCAGTGACTTGGCAGAATTTAAGTCATTGGTTAATATGCATGACTAAATGCATGACGCGTAGGACGTAATCATCTTCTTTTTTGAAGTAACGTCTGTATTATATAAGATAAGATAAGATAATATATAGATCATTGCAATGTTTTTTTTTTTCTTTTAGTCTGAAATAGTCAACAAAATTGTATATAATAAAAAAATTATCATGTAATAATTCAACCAGTGTTGATAAGTATATGGCTGAGTGGTCGTGCGGTAGTCTCAATGGTCGCGGTTCATACCTTGCCCGCTGCCATCTCCCCACCCCCGACGTCCTGCGGGAGGTTTGGACTAGGAAGTAAATTATCTTCAACTCATAAGGAACCTTATAAAACATTTTACAAACATCTCCAATGCCCCTCAATTATTTCTCCCATTTTATTTATTTTACTTAACGTAGTCTAAATGGCAGACGACAAGAATCACCTATCGCGTAAATGATCGAAGGGACACAACCCACCACATTGAACACATTGAAAATAACTGTAAAGATAATTTATTATTATTAAATGTAAAAAAAAAACGAAAGAAATGATAATCGATTTTCGTAGGGACAAGAAGGAAAATGATATTGTTTCTGTAGCTGGAGAGACTATTGAAATTGTGCAAACCTTTAAATACCTTGGTAGGCCTACTATCCTAGACAATAAACTAAATTTTACTGCAAATACTGATTATATCAGCAAAAAAGGGCAGCAAAGATTATAATTACTAAGAAAACTGTCCTCGTTTAATGTTAGCGAAAAGGCCTTGGCTATGTTTTATCACGCTCACATCTGCAATATTTTAAGTTTAAATATTACTGCCTGGTATGGCAATCTGAGCATTAAAAATAAAAATAAACTTTATAGAATCCTAAATGAAAATCATTGGCAAAAAAACAAACCCCATTTGGGCAGTTGTTTGAGACAAACATCTATAAAAAAGCTAACAAGATCCTCGAAATAAAGAATCACCCTTTGTGTCAGGATTTTGTGATTTTACCATCACAAAAGAGATACAAGACACCGATAGCAAAGACAAACACTCTTTTGTTCCCCTGGCAATCGAATCATTAAATAAAAACAATCTGGTATAAACTTTGTCACATGTAAATTATGAGTGAGTCTGGTGTGAATGCACACTTTGGTTTCTTATAGTTATAATGTTTTTTGTTTGGTGTAATGCACAATTTGTAAGACAAATGTCCTTACGCATAATAAAGATTATTATTATTATTATTCTTTCACTCTTGAATATTTTACAGAAGTAAGTGCACTACAGCACAAGTCTTTTTTGAAGCATTAATTCACTGCTCTATTACTCTTATCTTCTTCTTAGGTTTATTTGATACAGACGTTACTTCAAAAAAAGAAAATGATTTCGTCCTACGCGTCATGCATGCACTTGCAAAGCTCAAAACATTCTGGAAATACAATTACAAAGGCACCAAAATCATACTGTTGCACCCCCATGATCGGGTTTCCACTCCTGTAGGCTTTGCTATCTTAGAAGCTGTTCGCAGAACTCCAGAGGAGTATCCTTGCAATGGAACTGAGACGCTAGTAGAAAGATACAAGATTATCACTTACAAAAACCGCATCACAAACAAGGAGATTAGAAACAGGATCACAATGGCGATTGACCCCCCCCCCCGGGATGATCATCTGACAACTGCCAAAAAATCGTAAACTAAAACGTTATGGCCATTTTACAAAACCTTCAAAGCTTGCAAAGACCTTCCTTCAGGGAACAGTCACAGGAAAAAGAAGAACAGGCAGACAGGGAAAGCGATGGTAGTAAAGTAAGTAAAGTTCCCCTATCAGACCTTGTGGTCTATAGGGCAGATGATGTAAAGGTCATCTGTTTCTGTGGCCTACGGTTTACGAGGGTGTCGTGTGGCCAGCACAACGTCCAACCGCCTTTACTTTTCCCCACCTAACGTTAGGTACCCATTAGAGCTGGGTGGACTCAGAGGCGCCCGAAGATCCTGAAGTTAAAAATCCCAGTCTTCACCAGGATTCGAACCCCGGACCACGGTTCGGTAGCCAAGCGCTTTACCGCTCAGCCACCGCGCCTCGAAAGCGATGGTAAGACAACATAAAAGAATGGACTGGCCTGTCACTGAAAGAGATTCTATCCAAGGCAAAAGACAGAGAGAAATGGAGAAAGATGGTTGACAGTTCATGTGTGGTGCCCCAACGGTTCAACAGACTAATCACAAGGGATAGTCCATAGGGGAAGGTGTAGGCAAACATTACTAAGGTTGAACAGCATAGTCACGTTTTTTATCTCATAGCCCGAGTTTGTTATCTCAAAATCTGGACACAACATATTTTCCATACTTCACTGAATCAATGTCACAGTCCCTACACCGAGTATCACTGTTACCTTATAAATAGAATATCAAGTGTTACCAACGCTTCCAGCAAAACATCGCTCAAATCTGCTTTGGAATGTCTAGAGATGAAATTATCTTATAAAATTGGAAAATGTACTTTGAAAAAAAAAATACTACTTTGTTTGAGAAAGTTGTGTACCTATATAGAGATGTATCTATTTATTTAAAACTTTGGCTACTTGGCCAGTATCTATCGTAGATTCTTTTATATGGACTACATAAAGAACAGTTCTTTGCTTTACGGACATTTCAAAACTAGAACCAAACATATTTCCGGAAACAGACTAAATGGGCTAGACAGCGGTTCTCAACCTTTTATGCTCGGCGACCCCTTTTTACAATCAGCAATAGAAGAGTAGACAATATGCAATCCATATTTTTGATGGTCTTAGGCGACCCCTGGCAAATCGTCAATCGACCACCCAAGGGGTCGCGATCCACAGGTTGAGAACCTCTGGCTAGATTTACAGATTACGTGCATTTGCAGTCCAAACATATAAAAAAAAAGAGTGCCCGTTTGAGACTTTGCGATCTACGGGGAGGTTCTGTAGCCCACGGTTAACGAGGGTAGCATGTGGCCAGCATAACGATCAACCGCCTTTACTTTTCCCCATCTTATGTTAGGTATAACATAAAAGTTGGGAGAAATAAATAGGCGCCCTTAAGATCCCGAAATTATAATTGTCCGCCGTCACCAGGATTCGAACTCGGGAGCCATCGGGTCGAAAGTTAAGCGCTTACCACTCGGCCACCGCGCCTCCAATTACAAATATATATATATATATTTGCAAAAGAAAACCGGAAAAAAAAAAGTATGTTTCCTTCATTTGTCATTACAAATTGTAAAACACTCTTCGAAAAAAAAATGGATACGCCAATGGATAAATGTTTCAAAAATGTTAAATTAACAACGATATAGGCCTAATTACATAATTTAAAAAATACAACAGGTAGATGATATTTCTTTAATTTACCTGTGTCATACTTCTCTGCCATGATGGGCATCATGTTGTGCTGCCGACCAGCAAAGTAGCCCAGGCCTGAGTCCAAGTTGACCAGGTCAGCCTGATCTGATTCAATCAGTTCCATGCAAGAAAAGCTAAAGAGAGAATAAAAGAAAACTTTAAGTCAACTAACCAACACAGAAGTCTCATTTTAAAAACAATACTTCAAGTGAAAACAAAGCTTATATTGAATGAAATTACATTAATTGTTTTGAATGTATCATGTAGTTAATTTAACACGTCTAGACTAACAATTAAAAATTTGTGCTGTTATTGATTAAGTCGCTCGGAGTCTTAGATCCCTAGTGCTATTAGAGCATGGAATGGGTTGCCTGAGCTAGCCAGGAAAACCAGTGACTTGGCAGAATTTAAATCATTGGTTAATATGCATGACTAAATGCATGACACGTAGGACGTAATCATCTTCTTTTTTGAAGTAACGTCTGTATTATATAAGATAAGATAAGATAAGATAAGATACGGTCTATGGGGCAGATGATGCTAGGGTCATTAGTTTCTTTGGCCAACGGTTTACAAGCATGGTGTCATATGTCCAGCACAACGACCAACCGCCTCTACTTTCCCCCAACTAAAGTCAGGTACCCATTAGAGTTGAGTGGACTTAGGGGCTCCCTAAAAATCCCAAAATTCAAAATCCCAGTCATCACCGAGATTCGAAACCAGGGCCCCAGGTTCGGAAGACAAGCGCTTAACCAGTCAGCCACTGTGCCCAATCCTTAACCCTTAACCAATGAATACTTGTGCAAAGCTTAAACTTGACCCGAGGTGTGTGAGAAATAATGTGTTCAAACCTTTTACCAGACAGAGTGAGCTGATACAAGCTTGGTAATAAAAATCTATGTTGCTATACATGGGCGTAGCCAGGATATTTTTTCGGGGGGGGGGGGGTTTGGGAGGGGGGGTGAATTCCCCCCCCCCCCCGACCCCCCCATCCCCCGCGAAAATTTTTTTTTATGTATTTATGTGTGTGTGTGTGTATATATACTCTTTATTACATTCTGACCCTTCATTCTTTCGGAAGACGTTTATTGTGCCCTAGAATAGGTTCTTCCATGAGTTAGTGAAAAAATTGTAGATTCCCCGACATTACCAGCAAAGGGGTCTGGGGGAGCGCTAGGAGCTCCCCCAGCGCCGGGCGAAGCCCCTCCGCCAAGCACTATTTCTGATATTGAAAACCAACAAAATGCATATTCTGAGGTATCTACAGTGCATTTTCCTGCTATTAAAAAGTTCTATTTCAAAAACATAATGTGCTATTCTTACTGACTTAGACCCTCCCTCGTCGTTCGGCGCATTTGCCATCAAGCTGTTTCCATAAAATTGTGGACTCCCCGCCATTAATAGCAAGGGGGTCTGGGGGAGCGCCAGGAGCTCCCCAGCGCGGGGCGAAGCCCCGCCGCCAAGCACTATTTCTGGTATTGAAAGCCAACAAAATGCATATTCTGAGGTATCTACAGTCCATTTTAATGCTATTAAAAAGTTTTATTTCAAAAACCTAATGTGCTATTCTTACTGACTTAGACCCTCCCACGCCGTTCGGAGCATTTGCCATCAAGCAGTTTCCATAAAAATCTGTTACTGGTAATGTCTGAAGCCTCTTCCCACCTACCATGAGGACCTCCATGAATGAGTGGCGTCAAGTTGTACTAGGATATCATTGCAACTCTTCTTATGCGTAATTCATTTTGTTGGAGAACATGTCCCGCAAACCTCATGCGTCGTTCTCTCACAATCTTACTAAGGGGTCGACTCCCAGTTCGGCATAGGATTTCCTTGATTTAGATCCGATCTCTATGACTGACTCCTAAAATCTGTCTTAGCCATCTTTGTTGAGCTACATTTAGTGTTTTTCGATTTCGGTAGATGACTATTCACTGCAGTTTATTAATGGAGCCCTGCCACTGGTAAAAATGTGTAACCTCTCTTGAATACGCTCTTGGAATTAAGTGACTGTAGTTTGCTTTAGATTTTATATCGAAAAGAGAAGTTTTATCGTCAAAATCTTCTGTTGGGGGTTTTCCACCTCAAAATGCTCTGTAGGGGGATCTTAGACTCAAAACCATCTAGAGGGGTTTTAAACTTTAAAAAAAAAAGCCATCTGTAGAAGAAACTCAAAACCCCCGATTGGCTTGGCTACGCTCAAATAATTTTAGTGTGTAATTTGCTTTTTTTTTTATATTGAAGATGTATTTTTAGCACCAAACCCCTCTGAATGGGGGTTTAAACTCAAAACCCCTTTCGGCAACGCTCATAGCATTTTGAGTGCGTAATTTGCTTTTTTTTCTTACACTGAAGATGGCGGGGGGTTTAAACTCAAAACCCCTTTGACTACGCTCATAGATTTTAGAGTGAGTAATTTTCTTTTATTTATATTGAAGATGTACTTTTTAGCTTCAAACTCCACTGGAGGGGAGTTTAAACTCAAAACCCCATAGACTACACTCATAACATTTTTAGTGTATAATTTGCTTTTTTTTTATTATTAAAGAGGTATTTTTTACCTTCAAACCCCACTGAAGTGGGGTTTAAGCTCAAAACTGAGTCAAAACCCATTTAGCTACGCTCATAACATTTTGAGTGCGTAATTAGCTTTTTTTTTTATATTGAAGAGGGGGTTTATCGTAAATTTTGGACGGGGTTTTAAAATCAAAGTCTTCCTTAACTGTGCTCTTGGAATTAGGGGATTTTCGTTTGCATTTTTTTTTTGTTTTGTTTTATAGAAGAGGGGGAGTTAACTGCAAAAACCCCAGGTAGGGGGTTTAAAACTCAAAACCCCTGGTAGGGGGTTTTAAACTCAAAACCACTAGTAGGGGTTTTTAAACTCGAACCGCTCTGGTAGGGGTTTTAAACTCGAACCCCCTGGCAGGGGGTTTTAAACTCGAACCCCCCTGGTAGGGGGTTTTAAACTCGAACCCCCCTGGTAGGGGGTTTTAAACTCGAACCCCCCCCCCCCCTGGTAGGGGGTTTTAAACTCAAAACCCCTTTGGTTGTACTAGGGCAAGTGATGGTTTAGTATTAAAATCTCACCTAAAATAAACAAAATCAAAGCAAAAAATCAGTCACTAAATTCCGACTTCCCCCCCCCCTTGGGGGGGGGATTTCATTTCGGGGGGGTTTGAACCCAAGAACCCCCCCCTGGCTACGCCCATGTTGCTATATAAGAGGAAACTGGGTGGAGGAAACGAACTGACCGGAGATATACCAAATTGTACGAACACGTCAATACGGAAATAAAAAAGGTCAAACTTCGCTGGACAGTTCACCCTGTGAGAATCTCAGAGAACACAGGAGCACAAATTGTAGACCGGTAAAAACCAGAAGGCAGACCACGAATACAATGGATTGATGATGCAGAGACAGGTCTACAATAACTTCAAAGTTCGGACATGCAGACGAAAAGCTCAGGAGAGATCTGAATGGAAGGATTTGAAGCAGGCCCGGGGCCCTCCATGGGCTGTAGCGCCACTAAGATGGGTGGATGTGTTGAAGCAGGCCCGGGGCCCTCCATGGGCTGTAGCGCCACTAAGATGGGTGGATGTGTTGAAGCAGGCCCGGGGCCCTCCATGGGCTGTAGCGCCACTAAGATGGGTGGATGTGTTGAAGCAGGCCCGGGGCCCTCCAAGGGCTGTAGCACTACTGGGATGGATGGATGTGTTGAAGTAGGCCCGGGGCCCTCCATGGGCTGTAGCACTACTGGGAAGGATGGATGTGTTGAAGTAGGCCCGGGGCCCTCCATGGGCTGTAGCGCCACTAAGATGGATGGATGTGTTGAAGCAGGCCCGGGGCCCTCCAAGGGCTGTAGCACTACTGGGATGGATGGATGTGCTGAAGCAGGCCCGGGGCCCTCCATGGGCTGTAGCGCCACTGGGAAGGATGGATGTTTTTACATAGCGCAACTTTCGTGCTTATAGAATGCTCAATGTGCTATGGTCCAGTCACTTTTGTGAATTGAGGAGGGGGGGGGGAGGGAGAGGAAATTAGGGTGAAGATTTCCGTGCAAGAGAAAAAAAAAAGTTGTACAAGTCTGATTTTGATTTCGAGACTCCAAAATTAAAGATTGACCTGTTTGTCACTGAAATGTTCTACTACTTAATATAAATAGGTTTTATGTTCTATTTTTAGTTTAAAATTGTTTAGCGAACGACCTGATTCTCTACACGAGGCGTGTCTTCCATTTGCTAAGTTCATTTCTCATATAAAACACAAATTATTAATTACGACTAATAGATTTAACTAACTGGTTAATTATTTGTTGGAATTCATGTGTTGTCATCGACAATGAATAATTGTAAGAGGTTTGAACCTGATCCGAGAATGGGGGGGGGGGGGGGGAGTAACGTGCAACACCCGGACTGAGTTGACATAAGGTTTGTTGTAAATATGAATTGAAAGTGCTATGATGCAGGGGCGGACTGGCTAATTGGGCGTTCGGGCAAATGCCCGGTGGGCCGGTACCCAATTGGCCTGTAGGGCCACCGAAAGGGCCGCATAGATGCCATTATGGCACTTGGTTAAAGGTTTTATAATATTCTCTTATAAAAGTGACCCATTTGAGCGCCGTGTTTTAACACTACTTTAAATTAGATTAAATAAGTATTGCACTGCAATCTAACGCATTTTCTGAAATAATGTAATAACCTACATCGGTAGACAGTGCTACTAGTAGGATCTACATACTTAGCGATTAAAAAGCAACATAAGGCCTATATATCAAAGGAATATTCACATTTGACTAGAGTAACACCATTAGTAAAATCACTAAATTTAGAAAGCCTTCAGGACAGAAGACTCAAAAGTAAAGTAGCAATGATACATAAACCACTGAACCATAATCTTCAAATACAAAAACAAAATTTAATAAAATACTCAGAAAGACACAAAAATAAAGATATATAACTCGTCCCATATGCTAGGACAAATTTGTACAAACACTCCTTCTTCCCTAGCGCTATTAGAGCATGGAATGGGTTGCCTGAGCTAGCCAGGAAAACCAGTGACTTGGCAGAATTTAAGTCATTGGTTAACATGCATGACTAAATGCATGACGCGTAGGACGTAATCATCTTCTTTTTTGAAGTAACGTCTGTATTTTATAAGATAAGATAAGATATCTTATAAGGATATAGTGTTCACTTTGTAGATTTGTACAGTTATCCATAGTTTAAAAACAATGATTTTGAGGACCATATGATATGCAGGGTTATATGATATACATATGATATATGATATACAGAGACAGGGTTACTGTAGCGATCGGACCCCATGATGACCTGCTAGCTATTGTAAAGAAACGCAAGCTTAAAATATATGGCCATATAACAAGATCCACGGGGCTCGCCAAGACCTTCCTTCAGCGAACAGTACCAGGAAAAAGAAGAAGAGGCAGACAGAGAAAGTGATGGGAGGACAACATAAAAGAATAGACGGGCCTGCCATTGATAGAGGTTTTAAACAAGGCAAAAGACAGAGAGGAATGGAGAAAGACGGTTGACAGATCTTGCTTGGTGCCCCAGCGGTCTAACAGACTAAGTGTAGGTAAAGGTAACATGATGATATACATTTTATTTGGCAGGATTGTATAGAAATGCCCGGGCCGATTTTGACACCCAGTCCGCCGCTGCTATAATGTTACTCTTTTTCTTTCAGACCCAACAAACTGTTAGGAAGAGATTTAGTGGAGACATAATAATCATGGTACTTTAGGTAGAATGAATCAGCCAGAAAAGATAAGAAAAATAACTTGGTAGATTTTAAGTCTGCCTGGTCGTGCGGTTTGCGCGCTGGACTGTCGTTCAGATTTATCGATGGTCCCTGGTTCAAACCCTGCCCGCTCCCATCCCCCGTCGTCCTGCGGGAGGTTTGGACTAGGAAGTAATTATCTTCAACTCTGAAGGAACATCCGAAACATGTAAAACATTTTACAAAACATTTTATAAGTCATTCCTAAACAATGCATGACTAGACCGACTCTAGAATACGCGTAGGACGTCATTTTCTTCTCTTTTCAAGTAGGGTTAGAGAGTCGGCGTGCGTGCGTGTCCCGCATGGTTGGGCGACGAAGAGAATTATAGGCTTATATAAAAGATCATCGCCAAATGTAGGAACATATGCGAATAGTTAGAGCGAGATCAGTTTCTAATGTTTATCATAAAGAACTAGGATCTCAGATTTCTGAAAACATGGTAAATCCGAAACTGTTTCGTAGTTCCTGTTCATTGTTCTACTTGAAATTACTTGGTTATTATCAAAGCCTAAAATAGAGCAGTGAGATTCATAACAAACGAATATTCACATTTGACTAGAGTAACACCATTAGTAAAATCAGTAAATTTAGAAAGCCTTCAGGACAGAAGACTCAAAAGTAAAGTAGCAATCATACATAAAACACTGAACCATAATCTTCAAATACAAAAAACAAAATTTAATAAAATACTCTGAAAGACACAAAGATAAAGGCACATTCCTCGTCCCATATGCTAGGACAAATTTGTACAAATACTCTTTCTTCCCTAGTGCTATAATAGCATGAAATGGGTTGCCTGAGCTAGCCAGGAAAACCAGTGACTTGGCAGAATTTAAGTCATTGGTTAATATGCATGACTAAATGCATGACGCGTAGGACGCAATCATCTTCTTTTTTGAAGTAACGTCTGTATTATATAAGATAAGATAAGATAAAGTTCGGCGACACACTCAAAAGAGTTCTGCAAGATGAAATTATTTTCAACTTCATGTAATGTCTGCCAGTTGACCTTTTCTTCTAGTAAATCTCAGACATTAGCTGGAAATTGTTCCTTGAAATGTCACCTTGTTCTTGTCTGGCTATGTGATTGAGGATTGTGTTCAAATCTTCCAAGCGGAGGTGCGTTGAGGTATATAATAATTTTTTTTTAAAATTAAAAAAAAATAATTTTTAAATGTATTTTTTTTGTTGTTAATTTTTGTGTGTGTTAATTTTTTGTTTCTTATGTGGTTTATTCAGATTATGCTTTCACACAAGATAAACAGGTTAACGCATCCAGACCATATAAAACTGTTGAGCAGTCAAGGTTATTGAGAAGTTGTATATAGTTCATGATCAAATACATTGTAATATACCCGCTGGAGTTCATCAATTATAGAATCATGGTAGTCCCAGATATAGGAGCATAAGCGAGTGGTCAATACAAGGTCAGTTTTTCATGTTTATTACAGAGAGCGGAGATCCAAAATTGTTCCTAGTTAATCTTCAGCTTTAATTCTACTGTTCTGTTTATATGTCCAATTCCATATACACTTTTTTTTTTAAAGGAAACCTCAGAATTTGCGCTATTCAGTTTTAGCTTTATCATCATAGGAATCCTTGTGCCTTAGGCCTCTTTTTTTTGGGCTTTATGTGCCTCTTTTATGGGCCATCTTGCCTCTTTTGTGGGCTTTTTTATTTTTATTTATTATATGTTTTTATTTGTAAGTTATCATAATTCACAAGTATTAAATCATAAACAATTGAAAAGTGATTAACCTAAAAATATAATAATAGTAATAGAAATATTATTTAATATCAAAGACATGCTACACTTTTTTTTTTTTTTTTTTTTTTTTTTTTTTTTAAAAAGGAAACCTCAGAATTTGCGCTATTCAGTTTTAGCTTTATCATCATAGGAATCCTTGGGCTTTATGCCTCTTTCCTTTGCCTCTTTTTTGGGGCTTTATATGCCTCTTTTATGGGCCATCTTGCCTCTTTTGTGGGCTTTTTTTTTTTTTTTTTTTAATATGTTTTTATTTGTAAGTTATCATAATTCACAAGTATTAAATCATAAAGCAGAGGTTATTAATATTGGATGTACTGTGACAAAAATTCATGCGCATGTTCATTTGTTTTATTTACAATTTTCGTTGTTTAAAAATGGTTTCCAAAGGAAAAAAAACATAAAAAAGAATAATTTCTAAAAATCTGCATAAATATTTTTAATTAACATTTTAACGAGTTTTAATAACATTTTTATAAATAGAACAATCGTTTGGCATTCATTCTATTTACAACGAGTTGTCAAATCACGTTCTATATCGACGTGCTTGTCACAAAGTATCTATTTTAACAACTTTTGTAAGAGTATTCTTGTAATTATATTTTGTTTTATTAAGAAAAGATAATCCATAACTACAAAGTTCTATCGCAAAACACTGATGACGCTACAGGAAGTGAAGAGATCATTGTTAAGAAAACAAGTTTTGATTTTCGGCGCTAGAGAACAACACAACGCGGCATTCTTCCTTCAAGAGCGAATACCTTTTTTATAGATCTTCTAGTTGGGGCGAGCTGGATAAGAAAATCTGCCCTGGCATTAGCCTACAAATGGGATTCCATATCATGGTCATGAGCCCTGGTGCGTCGGGTCATTTTGCGCCCTGGTTGCTACGCCGCTGACTGTACAATTTGTAAAAGGCGAGGGCCAGCTATGACGCTCCATGAAGACCTTTTTAAGAGAATATAATCCAATCTTGTACAAGCCTTACTATATAATTAAAATCAGCCTAGATGTTGCATATATAATGCCGGTATTAGCCCGAATGCCAATCCGTCCATGTCTAAAAGTAGCAGTATTTTACAGTTACCAGCAATGGTTGCAATCAGCGTGCAGTGAAAGCCTTTAAAATTGATTTATACAATGATACGTTTTTCTGGCTTTAAATGTTGACGAGCAGTTTTGAAACCTACATTTTAGGAAAGGCGAGGGGTTACACTTTGGGGAGCTAGACTAGACACCACCCCTCCCGCACTAACTGTGTTACAGAAGGTAGCGTAGTGGTTACAGTGTTACGGGAAGTGACGGAGTGGTTACAGTGTTATAGAAAGTGGCGGAGTGGTTACAGTGTTACATGAAGTGGCGGAGTGGTTACAGTGTTACAGAAGCTGGCAGAGTGGTTACAGTGTTACAGAAGGTAGCGGAGTGGTTACAGTTTTACAGAAGATAGTGGAGTGGTTACAGTGTTACAGAAGATAGTGGAGTGGTTACAGTTTTACAGAAGATAGTGGAGTGGTAACAGTGTTACAGAAGATAGTGGAGTGGTTACAGTGTTACAGAAGATAGTGGAGTGGTTACTGTGTTACAGAAGGTGGCAGAGTGGTTACAGTGTTACAGAAGGTAGCGGAGTGGTTACAGTTGTACAGAAGATGGTGGAGTGGTAACAGTGTTACAGAAGGTAGCGGAGTGGTTACTGTGTTACAGAAGGTGGCAGTGTGGTTACAGTGTTACAGAAGGTGGCAGAGTGGTTACAGTGTTACAGAAGGTAGCGGAGTGGTTACAGTTTTACAGAAGATAGTGGAGTGGTTACAGTGTTACAGAAGATAGTGGAGTGGTTACAGTGTTACAGAAGATAGCGGAGTGGTTACAGTGTTACAGAAGGTGGCGGAGTGGTTACAGTTTTACAGAAGATAGTGGACTGGTTACAGTGTTACAGAAGATGGTGGAGTGGTTACAGTGTTACAGAAGATAGCGGAGTGGTTACAGTGTTACAGAAGGTAGCGGAGTGGTTACAGTGTTACAGAAGATAGTGGAGTGGTTACAGTGTTACAGAAGGTAGCGGAGTGGTTACAGTGTTACAGAAGATAGTGGAATGGTTACAGTGTTACAGAAGATAGCGGAGTGGTTACAGTGTTACAGAAGGTGGCGGAGTGGTTACAGTTTTACAGAAGATAGTGGAGTGGTTACAGTGTTACAGAAGATAGTGGAGTGGTTACAGTGTTACAGAACATAGTGGAGTGGTTACAGTGTTACAGAACATAGTGGAGTGGTTACTGTGTTACAGAAGGTGGCAGAGTGGTTACAGTGTTACAGAAGGTAGCGGAGTGGTTACAGTTGTACAGAAGATGGTGGAGTGGTAACAGTGTTACAGAAGGTAGCGGAGTGGTTACTGTGTTTCAGAAGGTGGCAGAGTGGTTACTGTGTTACAGAAGGTGGCAGAGTGGTTACAGTGTTACAGAAGATAGTGGAGTGGTTACAGTGTTACAGAAGGTAGCGGAGTGGTTACAGTGTTACAGAAGATAGTGGAGTGGTTACAGTGTTACAGAAGATAGCGGAGTGGTTAAAGTGTTACAGAAGGTGGCAGAGTGGTTACAGTTTTACACAAGATAGTGGAGTGGTTACAGTGTTACAGAAGATAGTGGAGTGGTTACAGTGTTACAGAAGATAGTGGAGTGGTTACTGTGTTTCAGAAGGTGGCAGAGTGGTTACTGTGTTACAGAAGGTGGCAGAGTGGTTACAGTGTTACAGAAGGTAGCGGAGTGGTTACAGTGTTACAGAAGATAGTGGAGTGGTTACAGTGTTACAGAAGATAGTGGAGTGGTTACAGTTTTACAGAAGATAGTGGAGTGGTTACAGTGTTACAGAAGATAGTGGAGTGGTTACAGTTTTACAGAAGATAGTGGAGTGGTAACAGTGTTACAGAAGATAGTGGAGTGGTTACAGTGTTACAGAAGATAGTGGAGTGGTTACTGTGTTACAGAAGGTGGCAGAGTGGTTACAGTGTTACAGAAGGTAGCGGAGTGGTTACAGTTGTACAGAAGATGGTGGAGTGGTAACAGTGTTACAGAAGGTAGCGGAGTGGTTACTGTGTTACAGAAGGTGGCAGTGTGGTTACAGTGTTACAGAAGGTGGCAGAGTGGTTACAGTGTTACAGAAGGTAGCGGAGTGGTTACAGTTTTACAGAAGATAGTGGAGTGGTTACAGTGTTACAGAAGATAGTGGAGTGGTTACAGTGTTACAGAAGATAGCGGAGTGGTTACAGTGTTACAGAAGGTGGCGGAGTGGTTACAGTTTTACAGAAGATAGTGGACTGGTTACAGTGTTACAGAAGATGGTGGAGTGGTTACAGTGTTACAGAAGATAGCGGAGTGGTTACAGTGTTACAGAAGGTAGCGGAGTGGTTACAGTGTTACAGAAGATAGTGGAGTGGTTACAGTGTTACAGAAGGTAGCGGAGTGGTTACAGTGTTACAGAAGATAGTGGAATGGTTACAGTGTTACAGAAGATAGCGGAGTGGTTACAGTGTTACAGAAGGTGGCGGAGTGGTTACAGTTTTACAGAAGATAGTGGAGTGGTTACAGTGTTACAGAAGATAGTGGAGTGGTTACAGTGTTACAGAACATAGTGGAGTGGTTACAGTGTTACAGAACATAGTGGAGTGGTTACTGTGTTACAGAAGGTGGCAGAGTGGTTACAGTGTTACAGAAGGTAGCGGAGTGGTTACAGTTGTACAGAAGATGGTGGAGTGGTAACAGTGTTACAGAAGGTAGCGGAGTGGTTACTGTGTTTCAGAAGGTGGCAGAGTGGTTACTGTGTTACAGAAGGTGGCAGAGTGGTTACAGTGTTACAGAAGATAGTGGAGTGGTTACAGTGTTACAGAAGGTAGCGGAGTGGTTACAGTGTTACAGAAGATAGTGGAGTGGTTACAGTGTTACAGAAGATAGCGGAGTGGTTAAAGTGTTACAGAAGGTGGCAGAGTGGTTACAGTTTTACACAAGATAGTGGAGTGGTTACAGTGTTACAGAAGATAGTGGAGTGGTTACAGTGTTACAGAAGATAGTGGAGTGGTTACTGTGTTTCAGAAGGTGGCAGAGTGGTTACTGTGTTACAGAAGGTGGCAGAGTGGTTACAGTGTTACAGAAGGTAGCGGAGTGGTTACAGTGTTACAGAAGATAGTGGAGTGGTTACAGTGTTACAGAAGATAGCGGAGTGGTTAAAGTGTTACAGAAGGTGGCAGAGTGGTTACAGTTTTACACAAGATAGTGGAGTGGTTACAGTGTTACAGAAGATAGTGGAGTGGTTACAGTGTTACAGAAGATAGTGGAGTGGTTACAGTGTTACAGAAGGTAGCGGAGTGGTTACAGTTGGAGAAAAAGGCTGGAAGACCAAAGCAAACATGGATCAGAAGATCAGTAGACCAAGAGGCAAAGACGTCAGGATGGACTTTAACTGGGGAGGGATGGCTTAGAACAGAGTCTGATGGCAAAGTACTGTTGCGGCCCTACTCTCCACCGAGAGTCAAAGGATTTAGTCAACTTTAGTCCAGTAGGTACATCAGAATTGAAAACCAATAAAGGGGGAAAGTTAAGAGAGTAAGCGCCTCATGTGGCGAGAGAGAAACTGGAGAAAGATGTGAGTCAGAAAAAACATCGGCATTTTTCTTACAAAAGCTGACACTAAATATATGTTAACTACTTAACATACACATCGTCTGCATCAATGCACTGGAAATCTGCTGGTAGGACTGTTGCTAATGTTGTGTTGGCTTCTACAGCCTTCTGGAGCTCTGCTTTCAATTGGTTGCATTTCATCTCTTCGGCATTGTTGCTGACACACCACCTGGTGGCTAGATACAGACAAGGGGCATTAACTCTAAGCTATTTATAATAAGAAATACAATGGAATTAAAATATGTCTACCTCATAGACTTAAATATATTAAATCGAGACTGGAAACCGGAAATACATTCTTATCCGCGATTGATCGATTCACAGACCTATATATATAGATTTCTATGTACGGAACTCTTTTTCAATCAATCTTTTTCTGTCTTAGAAAAGTAATGATCTTTAGTTTTCAAAGTTTAGAAATAATGCAAAATCATTTCTCTGATTTTCTTTAGAATGGGCTATTAATCACAGAACTATATATTCACACAAATCTATGAAATAAAGCCATTTCCTGTTAGTTTCCATTGAGATAATGTTTCAAAAATCCTAGATCAAAATAATTCATGTCTGTTGATTTTAAATTTTATATGTACATTAAAATATCTAGATCTTTCTAGATTATGTATCCAAAAATTGCAAAATAATAATTATGAGACGAAAGTTCTCTTATTTTCGTTGTTTAATTACTAGATCTAGATCTAAAAATTAAACTATATGTTACATAGGTTAGGGTGGAAAAAACAAAAGAAAAGTTTCTTTTAACTACTTTACAAAACAACGCCTTGTTTCAACTTTAAAAAAAATTTTCACGACATTTTTTGTAGTGTTAAAAAATCTCCATGTCCAGTCTAGATATAGTATATATATAAATCTATGGCCTACGTTGTATAAACCGAACTTCTAAGCGATCGAGTGGAGTATGTTACATCCTGTCTAGGAGCTGATTGGTAGGCCCATGAGTCTGCTTAATGAGGCACAAGGACTGGCCGATTGACACGAGACCAATGGTTATAGAAGGCCTGAACACTGACCTGTGTTGTGGGCTAATCTAATCTGACTTCATGTTGTGAAATTATTACTTTAACATTAGCCACAGAACATTACAAAATAGATAGACTTGATAACAACATTCAGTTCTATAAAATGATGCTTTATTAACCACTGGGAAATCCGTCCAGTCTTTCTTAAACGTCGCTATAACTAACTACTATTCAATTACTATTCAAAACAGTTCTAACATAACGCCATGTTGGTCTCTTGTTCGCCTAAGTCTACTACGTCATTAGTCTGTCTTACTACGTCATTACTTTTACCGTCGCTAAAACTATACACAATATATTTATCTAACAAAACTAACCTACTCTCTAAACTAGTACATTACACCTGCAACGTCACAACCTATGGGCAGTTTGGTGCTACAAGTCAACGACCGGTAACAACAATCTACTTCACTACTCAAGAAACGTGCAAGAAGTAATGATCTTCTCTTTTGAAGTAACGTCTGTCATTTATAAGATCTCTCTGTCTGTCTGTCTGTCTGTCTGTCTGTCTCTATCTCTCTGTCTGTCTGGCTCTCTCTGTCTCTCTCTCTGTCTCTCTTTCTGTTTGTTTCTCTCTTTGTCTCTCTATATCTGTCTCTCTCTCTCTTTCTATCTGTCTCTCTCTTTGTCTCTCTCTCTCTCTCTCTTTGTCTCTCTCTTTGTCTCTCTTTGTCTCTCTCTCTGTCTGTCTCTCTCTTTGTCTCTCTCTCTGTCTCTCTATCTCTATTGTTTTTAACACGGGCAACTGCGAAGCATGTCTGCAAGTTATTAATGAAGTCTAATTTTACATGCAGTGGCGTAGCTAGGAATTCGCCATCATCCTTTGAGGGCCCGGTGGGCTGGACCTCTTTTTGGGGCCCCTGCATTTTGTGTAATATTTAATGTAAAAAAAACATTCTTTGGGGACCCCCTCATGTGGGGGCCTGGGGGGGGGGGGATTTTCAAATTCCCCCCCACCCTAGCTACGCCTCTGTTTACAAGTAAATGTTGAGATCTTCTAGCCTAAATCTAATAAGTGTGTTAGTGTGGAGAATGAAGACACGACTAGATTCATTAATGGATGCGCGTAGTAATTATCTTTTTTTTTAGAATGAACGTCTTTAATATATAAGATAAGATAAGAAGACACTTACGTCGATCAGCCAAAGAAACATAAGATAAGAAAGCAATGCCAACAACCACTTTTAAGATCGTCATTCTTCTGGATGTTTAATCTCAAGAGTGTTGTTTTTTTTTTTTTAGTAATGTCCCATTGCTAACATCGGTCACGCACGAATGCGCACCAGGTCAATGGACGGAGTTTCCAATGTCGGGGAAAAAAAAAATATGTCGCTCGTGTCGAACCTTGACCTTGAGTATGTAAAATAAATACAATAGCGACCAGTCGTTGTAGCAGACTTGGCAGCAGACCTGTGACATGGCAAACTTAGTGGTCCGTCGATACCAATAGCCAATCTCAACAGAGATCTGTCTGCATACAGGCCTGCTGAATACTATAACTATCGGTCTCAATACAACTGACAAGCAAAACACAGCTATCTACAAAACGTTCAAATGTCACAGTAACTTTTAGAAACGTTTTTTTTTTTTTATAAAGAAACATTAGGACGAGAAGAGCCTGTTTCTTACGGCAGTAAGGCAGGCACTGTAAGTGCAGTTCAGTCCAGCGGTTCTCAAACTGTGGAACGAGTACTCCTAAGGATCGCGACATATTTTTTTTACCCCAACACCTTCCCAAGGGGCGTAGCTAGAAATTTCCCATCATTTGTGGACCCGGGGGGTTGACCTCTATGAGGGCCCCTGCATATTGGGTAATATTTAATATTTAATCTAAAAAAAAAAAACACTCATTTCGGGGACCCCCTCAAGCGGGGGCCCGTGGGGGATCTTCCATTTCTCCCCCACCCCAGCTCTCCCCTAGAAAAATCCTGGTTAAGCAAATGTATAGATCTGGTACAACTTTTAAATGATATGCATTGGTAAAGCCGGCCCTGTGACTACGCAGTCGTAATATAGAAAAACGTTGAAAAAGAAACTGTTTAAATGGTGTAGAAAGTAACATGTAACACGTTAGGGTCGAATTCGCGTTATTTTTTTATTATTTTATTTTTACACACGGCTTGACAGTAGTGACGTAACTAGCGGAACTTCAAGGTGTGAATGACTGTCACGCTGGATGGGCAGCTGTAATGGTGTAGAGATTGTCTTGTGACGTCACTGTTCTGTCACGTGATATGGCCCTATTGGCCCGTGACTAAAACGAGCTCCATAGCGCGGTACGGTACCGCACCATCGGCTTAGGTCACGAAAGTCACTTAAGGTATAACTGTTTACCCGTACCGTGGTCTCTTGCCGCATTTAAAGTAAATTGTGACTCTCCTGAGTGGAAGTTGGAAACCGCAGACTCTACACTGTGTGTCAGTCAGTAGTCTAATAAGAAGATGTGTTGCATTCGACAATACAACTAATTGAAATTGTAGAGCAAATTTTTTTATATTTTTTGTCAGAAATATTTGAGTGATATAGTATCCATTTTCCTATAGCTTTAAAAAAAAATTAAGAAAAGGGACATAACTGAAGAAATATTTTTGACTGGTTGAAAGCAAAATGATCTCCCTTGTTATGTACTGTTTTGAAATCATCAGTTAAAGGGAGATTTGCCCCGTCTTGGTGTGCATGCAATTCTAGTCAAAAATTGATTTGTAAGCAGCAGGTAAACACAATGTTTAGCGTCCTGTTTGATTATTGATGTTTGGCATGTGCAACTTTTTCTCATCGGTTGAGATCATTCTTCCCTTAAAGCAGGGATTCCCAAACCTTTTCCTTACCGGAAAATCTATGACAATTCTGAGTAGTTATTGAAACGTTTTGCTTATTTTTTTTAAAGAGTTTACTATATGGGTGGCCATCTGGTTCATTATTCCAGAAGTGTTTGGAACACCTATTGGCGCCTCTAAGCACACGAGTTGTGGAAACACTACTTAAGAGACATTCTTTGTGAGGAATGTTTTATGGTTATATTTTTATTATGAATTTTGACCATTTTAACTATTCAACTGATTTAACAGTACACATGGGCTCATCTTTATAGATATGCCCAGAAGCCCATAAGAGAGTTATCTCCTTCTGTAATCCTAACTGACTTGACTAGTGTGTATGTGTTATTGAGAGATTTTTGAAAAGGGACGTAACCCAATAGTATCAGTATCTTTTGGTAATTTCTTGGTTGTTGCCCTTTGAAGACCCCTTCTTTAAATAGGATACATCTGCCCATGTGACCTAACGGGATAAACTTCCCTTGGTAGTGCTCTGCATACCTTCAGGAGGTCATTGCAGTCCCGCAATATTTCTCTTTTGGTACAAATAAGTTCCACTTGGTTAACAATATTGTGATGTTATGTAATGTTATGTTATGTCATGTCATGTTATGTTATGTTATGTTATGTCATGTCATTTTATGTTATGTCATGTTATGTTATGTCATGTTATGTTATGTCATGTCATGTTATGTCATGTTATGTTATGTCATGTTATGTTATGTCATGTCATGTTATGTCGTGTTATGTCATGTTATGTGATGTTATGTTATGTCGTGTTATGTTATGTCATGTTATGTTATGTCATGTTTTGTCATGTTATGTCATGTCATGTCATGTTATGTTATGTTATGTCATGTTATGTCATATTATGTCATGTTATGTCATGTTATGTCATTGTGAAGAAACAAATCCTTTTACGTTTAAAGTGCCTTTTAATTGTGAAGCATTTCAACATAACATATATACACGGCAGACATTATATACAGACCTCCAACTTCACTCGCTGACTTACTCTCTTCTTGTTTACACACTCGTCACTTCCCCCAAGTCCCCTAACTCTCCGATACTCAACACTTGACCGTGTGTAACGGTTGACCACACAGTAACCGTGTCACCACAGTCCTCCCAGGGCAGAGAAAAATTTTGATCGTATCAAAATTTCATGAACCAAATAGTTTGGGTGTACATTAATAATGTTTTACATCGACAAGAAAAAACAATGACATGTAATACGATGGCATCTTCTAAAATGAGAGAAGTGATAATGCTATGACGACAAATAAATCTTCAATAATATGTTATTGCAAGGGACATTTCCAATGGACCTCATTCACCAATCGTAAACAAACAATATTTAGTCATGTGATCATATTGATAAAACAACGGAAAAAAAACTGTCACGTGACAGCCACTGTGTATTAAAATTAGATTGTAATTTGTATAGAAGAGATAGAGAACCACGTGGAAAAATGTTGTTTGTTTACGATTGGTGAATGAGGTCCATTGAACTATCGCAGAAAGCTTTCCTGTTATATTATACAACTTATATTTTAAAAATCCCGCATTTAGTTTTTTTCCAATGTAACGATAGTCTTTTGAATGCCAACATTGTAAGGTGAAAAATACATAATTAGTTAATACTTTATCTTACATCAAAACATCTCCAAATTAAGGGAATTGTTTACTTTGTGTTTCTTTCATACCAGTTCCTAAATGGACATCTATGACTACAATCAATGCAACAAACATAAAAAACTAAAATTGTAGTACAAATTTCACATCTCTGAATGAAATTTAAAACAAAAATTCTGTTTCTGTATTTTCATTTTCATTGTTATAAGGAACTTGTATGTTATCGTTTGTATTTAGCACTTCTTCTGCTTTCTTCTGAGCTCTTGTAGTAACCATGGAACATTTCTGTGTGTATTTTTCTTTCCACTTGTTCAATTCTTCTACTGTGCAAGGTTTAGAGCCTTTGATACAGCCAATGATAAGGCCAATGTTGTCAGGCTTATTGTCTAGTACTAAAGCCTCATGCCAACCACTGATGAAGGGTGTGTGTATGTTGATACGTGCTACCAGATGTGTACTTACTTGACCAGTGTAACCAACACAGTCTTGTCTTCTTCCGGTGTACTCTTGTGGGTTGACGTATTCTTTTGCGACTAAAATTGCGGTTGCGCCTGTATCGTACAGTACGTTGGTCATCTGTTCTCCCACAAAGCCTGGGTATACCTACAGCTTATTAGCGTGTTTGGCAGCAAACGCTCGATCTCTGGGTCTGTTGTTCCAAACTCTATTGCGTCGGTTGTAGAAGCAAGTGTCTGTAGTGTGGTTTGTTCTACCACAAATTTGACATTGGAAACGAAATCTTTGCTGATTCTCGTTTCTTGTAGGTATATGTTGGGCTGTTTTCTTCATCCTTCCCTCTTCTATATGTATATGTTGGGCTCTTAGCTGTCTCTTTCTTATATGTATAGGTTGGGCTCTTATCTGCGTTCTCTCTTCGATAGCTATATAATCAGTGGATTGCGAGTTCGTATCTCGTCGGGCTCGCCAGTTGTGAAGAAACAAGTCCTTTTACGTTTAAAGTGTCTTTTAATTGTGAAGCATTTCAACATAACATATATACACGGCAGACATTATATACAGACCTCCAACTTCACTCGCTGACTTACTCTCTTCTTGTTTACACACTCGTCACTTCCCCCCCCCCCCCCAAGTCCCCTAACTCTCGATACCCAACACTTGACCGTGTGTCACACAGTAACCGTGTCACAACAGACATGTTATGTTATGTTATGGAGTGTGTGTATGTTTCCAGGGTGACGGTAGGAAGAATTAAGAGATTGGTTGTAAATGATGCAAGATAAACGGAATTTTCGTCAGCGGTCTTGGGACAAACGACTCCAGAACGCCAGACTGAAAAGAAGTGTTATTGTAGTGAGTTAGATTTTGTCAAAATAACATTTTATATTATTACTAAACTCTACCACATTTATTTCATTTCATCTCAAGTTAAATTTGTCTGTTTTGTAATAACACTGTCATATTACACTATATACACAAAAGAAGTTATTTCAAACAAAACAAGTTAAAATATAATACGCCTACGTTTAGTTTTTCTCAGCCAAACAACCCACATAAATAAACTTCAATTATGTAAGTCAGAATTTCCACGTCTTGGATCCTCTGCTCACATCGCTTTCAGGTGGAAACAGAATAGTTGCTAGACCTAGTCTCTGTAAAGTGACAGTTTCCCACTCAGTGTAAAACTACAACCGTGGTTCTCTTTGCATCCACATAAGGCAGCGGTTCTCAACCTTTTAAACTCGGCGACCCCTTTTTTACTATCCCCCACTCTGCAGCGACCCCTACACACACACAGCAATAGAAGAATAGACAATATCAATCCATATTTTTGATGGTTTTAGTCGACCCCTGGCAATTCGTCAATCGACCCCCAAGGGGGTCGCGATCCACAGGTTGAGAACCACTGACGTAAGGAGTCACACCACACCGGAAACAGGATGTAACCCAACATACTTTTTTCATGAAAGACGCCTTTCCAAAACACACACACACAATTCTTAAAGACAATTTGCAACCTTTTAAATAACAGTTAGGGTACATGAGATCTGGACGAGGTGGTCGTGTCCTCTCCATTCAGGCTAGAATAGAAAGAGTTAAAGACTCCTTTACTCCACTTTCCGTCAGGATGTTGCTATGTCGTCCGCAGTTACTGAAAGGTACACAGAAGCCTAATTCATAAAGCGCTGGCTGTGTATGTAGTTTCTGTTATTATCACTCTGCCTATCATGTCTGTATCTATATTGTCATTTTATTAGTACTAATTCTGAGGTGGGAAATTGTAGTCAAACTGAATTTCCATTTGCAATGCAGTTCATACTACATAATCTTTGTAAAGTCCTGTCTTTAGTTTTAACGAAGCTTTTTTTTTAAGGTAACGGACATCTAAATATTTTCAAGTTGTGTAAGTATTAAAAAGCGAAATAGGAACGACAATCAATGAAGTAATGTCATGATCATTGTCCTCTAATACTCTCCCTTTGTTCTCATCTCGGAGTAGGACACGATTTTTACAAAGCTTATACCAATTCAATCTGTCTGTCTGTCCGTCTGGTAAAATGTTTGTACACGTTATTTCTCCCACACTAAATCTCGGATCACACTGAAATTTCGCACAATTATTTCTTTTAGCAGACAACACAAGAATACATTTTTAAAAATTATTCAATTAGTTCATTAAATATTTTTAATTAATTATTTTGTTTGGTGTCTCGAACAAGGGAAAGACATTGTACTTGACTGATAAGGTTGTATAAGTTAAATTAGTCCCCTTTATCCTTTGTAAAGAGAAAAGTTTAAAGCTAGCAATAGATAAGTATAAAACCTTCTATTTTCATAAGCACTTCCCTGGCATAGTGGCTAGTGGCTTGAGGACGCTGAGGAAGCTTTAGCCATTGAGCTTGAATTAAGGTCGTTCACTTTAAAAAAATAAAATAAATGCATTTAAAAAGCGATCACCGAGATACCTCCTTCTTTCTCCCCCAGCCCCTTTCCAACTGATTAAGATAAGTGATAAGAATAAAGCTAAAAACTTTGACATTGCGCTAATGAAAAACAATTGGTAAATATTTCTAATCGGATGTATGATTGAGAGCCAAGATCTATTACTAATTTAATTACATGACTGATCCAAACTAATTAGTATAACTACTCCTGATATATGTTTCATTATTTTGTATTTTTAAAGTATTTTTTTTAATGTTTTTTCCTGACGATTTCCTGTTACATTGCTATGGCTATTGGAAATTATCATACATAACGGAAGAACTACAGGTAGCTGGCTTTTTGGGTCTATCTGGTGTAGAAAATAACAGAATCAAATTTTCTGAGCTCTTCCGTTTGTGGCACCAAATAATGTCAAGATGGAGGAAGCATCTTGGGGGAGCTACCACCTTCTACCAAGCGCGTCCCCAGGTGGCGGATAGGGGAAAGACCCTTAGATATAAGGGTTAGCTGTGAATAGCAAATAAACAGCCGCGGACCAACTGGTTTGCAGTCATGGAGGATGAGGTGAAGTATTCCAGTGGTTAGAATATTTACTAAAAACATCTCAGAAATCCAGGGAAATGATTGCAAAAAGCGAGTATAGGGCGCTCTAACTCTAAACCCGGGTAGATGAAACCCGTTAGCTAGGGATAGCAGTTCATCTAGGAGAGAAAACTCCGAAAATAAACACCTGCTGCCTTGCAGATGATCTTGGATGATCAAAGGCTATGGGAGCACATCCAGAAAGAAAAGCAGGCTGAAGTCGGAGTCAATGGGCCTCCTGGCGCATAACACATTGACACGCAACCTCATCCTCTCCTCATCCTCATCAAGAAGGAGGAAGCATTAGACTTTCACTTTTAGACTTCAAACGTACTTAAATACAAAACGGGTACCAAATGCCTAGCAGTAATAGATACAAGGAGAGCGGATACGAAGCTCAACTGCCACACCCTGAAATATTTTGAAATTAGAGCTCAATTCTTTTTCGTGTAGTTGGCAAAAGTGACCCTCAATTCTGCGTCCTTGACATTGTTCAGTTTATCGCGAAAAATTTCCAAATAGACATAGTCATCTAAGGCGGGAAAACTATAAATAGCATCGCTTTTTAGTGTATCGAGTATACTGAAGTGTTGACATGCTAGCTTATTTTATTACGTCTTATAAGATTATAATAAGATAATAATTATTTTTTTTCTCACTTTTTTAGCACTGCAGAATCAAATTTTCTTCCATTTTGTTGTTCAACTTTTTTTTTTGTTCATTTAGTTGGCAACATTAAAAGTTCAAGTTAGTGTCCTTGACATTGTTTAGTTTATAAAGAAAATCTCTTATTATCTTATCTTATAAAATACTTCTGTGGCATTTTACGTCTCGAGAGACGATCTTTTCCCTTTGCAACTTCTTGTGTGACTAAAGAGGTCAATCCTTGATGCACAGATGTGATCGCAGGTTGGGCATATAGCCATATATAATCACCAGGCACCGTTGCATTTTCACCCTTCTTTCTGCTTCTGTTGTGTATGACATCTGCAATCTGTGACCCTTTCCTTTATGCTCTCTCTCCATGTGGATCTGTCCAGTGCCACCTCTTCCCAGTTGCCAGTGTCGATTTTGAAGAGCTTCATGTCGCGTTTGCAAACATCCGTATAACGTAAAAGTGAGCGACCAGCGGCTCTCTTGCCTTTTATTAGAAATACATACGTTACTTCAAAAAAAAGAAGATGATTACGTCCTACGCGACATGCATTCAGTCATACATAATAACCAAATGACCCAAATTCTGTCAAGTCACTGGTTTTCCTGGCTAGCTCAGACAACCCCATTCCATGCTCTAATAGTGTTAGGGAAAAAAGCGCATTTGTGCAAATTTGTCCTAGCATATGGGACGAGGAATGTGCCTTTATCTTTGTGTCTTTCAGAGTATTTTATTAAATTTTGTTTTTGTATTTGAAGATTATGGTTCAACAGTGTTTTATGTATCATTGCTACTTTACTTTTGAGTCTTCTCCCCTGAAGGCTTTCTAAATTTAGATACGCCAATGTATATCTATCCTTTCACGAGTGTATTGTAGGCCTAACTTTTATGTTTTCTTTGCTACTCTTGATAAGCCAAGTATCATCGATATAATTTCTTAACTGCTTTTTTTTTTTCATCCTTAAAAAACAACAAAATTAAATTGTGCTAATTAACCAAGGGCAGGTCACTCGCCCATGTAGCCTGTAAGGGGACATTACTATTCAGAGCACAAGACGTCCGGGGAAAGTAACGCACGGACGGACAGACGGAATTCTGATTTGCTGTTCCGAAGAAAAACGTTAGAACTAAACGAGGACAGGGTGTGGGGCGTTTTGAGGGGTAGGGGGGAGAGATAGGGCGCTATAAAAGGGTGAACAGCAAACGTAACGCAAATGGGATGCGATTACAAATGTCTGGCACGGCCAGTTCCGTTCCTAGCACAGCGCCTCGGAAAGCCCCCGAATTGGGCCATGAGTTAACGGCCCCTGAGGCCCGGTTACTGCGAGGGACAGTCGCGATTGTCTCCTCCTGGCGCGCCGATAACGAGGTCTCCGGGACAACTTCCATGTTCACTGATGCATATGATTTCCTTATTTCCAAAATGGCCGGGGACTCTCGTAAAGTGAGCGAGAGAGGGGTGGGGGGTGGGGTGAGCGCTGAGACTTTTGCTGGGAGGCAGAAGTGGAGATGAAAAGGGAAGGGGCGGGGGGGGGCGCGCAGATTTAGCCTGACAGTCCCCATCCTTCGATTTCATTAAATTCGGGAATCAGTGCCACTGGCTTGAACCCAATTCATAATTCATATTAACATTATAAGCATGTTGCGTACTTAAAATGTGTATCTATCAATCTATATGAATAAATGTATGTATGTATCTATCTATCTAATATAGTATCCTTCTATCTATCTGTCTATCTATCTATCTATCTATCTATCTATCTATCTATCTATCTATCTATCTATCTATCTATCTTTATATCTATCTTTATGTCTATCTATCTATCTATCTATCTATCTATCTATCTATCTATCTATCTATCTATCTATCTATCTATCTATCTATCTATCTATCTATCTATCTATCTATCTATCTAATCTAGTATCCATCTATCTCTCTATCTCTCTATCTATCTAATATAGTATCCTTCTATCTATCTGTCTTTCTAGTATATCTATCTATCTATCTATCTATCTATCTATCTATCTATCTATCTATCTATCTATCTATCTATCTATCTATCTATCTATCTATCTATCTATCTATCTAATCTAGTATCCATCTATCTCTCTATCTCTCTATCTATCTATCTATCTAGAATCTATCTTTATATCTAGCTATCTATCTATCTAATCTAGTTTCCTTCTATCTATTTCTCTCTCTCTCTATCTATCTATCTGTCTATTTATCTATCTGTCTATCTAGAAAGAAAGAAAGAAAGAGAGAATGAGAGAGAGAGAAAGAGAGAGAAAGAAAAGCAAAAGAAAGAAAGACTGATCTGATATTTGTGTATATCCAGAGTCAAAGTAGTCAGGTATCATTTATGGAGGTTCCTTTGAAAAAACAAACCAACAATCCAATAGTTTATAAACCATCTGCCTTTAAAAAAAATGATTTAAAGTTACTCAAGAAGAGAAACATCTGCTTGAAGAATATGTTCCCATATGTCTTTATTTCAATCATATGTCAATCATATGTCAATCATGCAACAGTCATGCTTAAATAATGTCACAAGCAAATCTCAATCATATGTCAATTATGCCTCCGTCGGGTTTAAATATGTCACAATCATGTCACAATCATATCTCAATCATGTCAATCACGCCACAATCATGCTTAAATTATGGCACAATCATATCTCAATCATAGGTCAATCATGCCACAGTCATGTTTAAATAATGTCACAATCATATCTCAATCATATGTCAATCACGCCGCAGTCATGCTTAAATTATGGCACAATCATATCTCAATCATATGTCAATCATGCCACAGTCATGTTTAATTAATGTCACAATCATATCTCAATCATATGTCAATCATGCCACAGTCATGTTTAAATAATGGCACAATCATATCTCAATCATGTCAATCATGCCACAGTCATGTTTAAATAATGGCACAATCATATATCAATCATATGTCAATCATGCAACTGTCATGTTTAAAAAATGGCACAATCATATCTCAATCATATGTCAATCATGCAACAGTCAAGCTTAAAAAATGGCACAATCATATCTCAATCATATGTCAATCATGCAACAGTCAAACTTAAATAATGTCACAATCATATCTCAATCATATGTCAATCATGCCACAGTCATGTTTAAATAATGTCACAATCATATCTCAATCATATGTCAATCATGCCACAGTCATGTTTAAATAATGTCACAATCATATCTCAATCATATGTCAATCATGCCACAGTCATGTTTAAATAATGTCACAATCATATCTCAATCATATGTCAATCACGCCACAGTCATGTTTAAATAATGTCACAATCATATCTCAATCATATGTCAATCACGCCACAGTCATGTTTAAATAATGTCACAATCATATCTCAATCATATGTCAATCACGCCGCAGTCATGTTTAAATAATGTCACAATCATATCTCAATCATATGTCAATCACGCCGCAGTCATGTTTAAATAATGTCACAATCATATCTCAATCATATGTCAATCACGCCGCAGTCATGTTTAAATAATGGCACAATCATATCTCAATCATAAAGAAGTCTTAATTATTTTTTTGAACTATGGTATCACATCATTTGCATTTATCAGCACAATTCCAACTCGTCATCCAAGAGTTCTCAAACTGGGAAATTTGTTGAATCAAAAAAGACATAAGGATTTTCTTGTGACAATTATTCTATTCAAAGAACATTCTTTTAACTGATAATATAAGAAAGAAAAAAAATGAATGAGAGTGAAAAAAGAAGAAGAAAGAAGAGAAAAAAAGAGATGGAAGAGGCAAAAGAAAAGAGAGAGAGAGATAGAATCGAACTCGCGACCCTTCAGTTCGAAAGCGAAGCGCTGCAACTCTCGACCACCAAGCCCTTAGCGTCTAAACTAGAACAAAAATGAGGCCATTGAGAGCAATGATCTCTAAGAGAAATATGGACTAATCAGTTTACTAAGATACGATGACATTTCATCATCATAGATGATACACTGATGACAAAGTGTGACCATATATATTTAATAATTTTAGAATCACTGAAATAGAATAAATCATAAGGTAAATGCAACAAAGAAGTAAAAAAATGGCGCCATATTAATTAAGAAACAAACGGAAGTGGATAATGACTTTCTCTCGTGTCGTTTGGCTATTCGAGGTCCCGGAAAGAAAAATGATGGGGGAAAAAATGGTCGCTCAATCGTCTGCTCTGGCGGTTGATCACTTCTGCTACTTGTTACGGCGAATGAACTAGAAAATTGGTGTTTAAAAAAAATGGCGGGTAAGGGGGGGGGGAAGGCTAGTGAGAGGGAGGACGGATCTTCTGCTGCAGATGATATAACGCGACTATTCATTTCCGGTGTGGTCAGAGAAGGTCACGGAGCAGGATTGACCTTCGGAAGCGTGCGCACCAGGAGTGAAATTGATCCCAGTGCTTAAAGTTATGGGAAGAAAATAAAAGGGGAGATCATTCCTCGACTGAGGGGGGGGGGGATCGGGGCCCGGAGAGAGCCCCACTCTTTCCACGTTACAGCTCGTCTACAGTTGGGGCGTTCAATTACAATATATCCTAGCTTATAGCGCTGAATTTGACAGCCCCATGAACAGACGATGGCCACCGGATTCTGGCACTCTTCCATCATGCCGTGACAGCTTCCGGTGACATCCAATATGGCTGCTGTCCGGTGCAGGGTGAGACGATCATACCATGCCGGTGTGAGTATGACACCAATGCTACAACTGGAAAGGTGTATCCAGTTCCGCTTCTGTAACCCTCTCTAACACCCAGGCTACCATTTACCGCTTTTAATCTCGCTCTTAAACCAGGACCAATCACGGAGATTAACAAAACAATGAATACTAGTTATGCGCCCGGCTTTACCTTGAGTATGAAGCAATATAATTCATTCAACGCAAGGGGAGTCTGCGGGGAAATATTAATTAATTTTACGCTCTAGGACGCGGCCAGTTACTGTTTCGCATTGTGTCATAGTGAATGAAGCGCTGTCGTCTGTATCTGTGAAGTGGTAATAAGCCTGGCTCACCTGTGAAACTAATAAAAGAGCAAGAGTTTCAAATTAGTGAAACGGAATTTTGGCGGGAAAACGATAAATAAACGAAATAAAAGACAGGAATTGATTTTCGCGAATTTTCCCTTGATGAAATAAGCTTTCACCCGATATTACGTAATTATTAGTTCGCTATTTAATGCGCGGTAACGACCATTGATGATTTAATTGGTGTTAAAAGGGAGGGGCGGGGTGTAATTGGCAGTTGTAACCCATTCTTGTGTTTATTGATTGATCTTATTATGTCATGTATCTGTTAGTAATGTTATGTAATAAACAATTATTTGATCGGTGTGACATTATATGCATTTATGTCTGAGCGTATGTGTGTGTGATAGAGAGAGAGAGAAAGAAAGAAAGAGAGAGAGAGAGTGTGTGAAAGAAGGGGAGATGCCCATGTGGAAAGGCTTTTAATCTGACCGCTGTGTCAGTGGTCACTCGTGGTCAGCCAATTAAAAGTCCCTACGAATCCGACAACCTCTTCCCCCTCTCTCTCTTGCCTCGGAATCATCCTAGAGGTGTCAGTGATGCGGACGTGGTCAGTATGAAGTACCCGGATGTTCATCTGTGAGCGCCACCCCCCCTCCCCCACCCCCTCAACTCGCCAAGTATGTGCTTAGAAAAATCTGGAACTTTCTTTAAGGGAGGAAGAGGAAGCGTTGCAGCTCGCGTAGATGAACTAACAGAGAGAGAGAGAAAAGGGGGGGGGTTGGTTTCAAATGAATAGGGCATCGGTGGAGGGAAAATTGAGTTAAAAGCAAATTGAAAATCAGATCATTCCGGCGTTGACAACAAAAGTTGTCGAGAGAGCTTAAGGAGCTAAGCTTGGCCAGACATGTTCTAATCAAGGGCCCAAGGGCCCCTCCAAAAAAAAAAAAAAAAAAGCCCGTTCGCCTTTCCTCACAAAAGTCACTTATCACATGGTTGCGGTGGGTGGGGGGCGTTAAGGATTGGGGTTTGATTTGATCAGTGACAATGCGATTTACCGGCAACAGTCTGGGGATCTTAACCGCTCCTATGCTATCCCCACCCGCCTTTCTTTTTTTAAAATCCGGCATCATCAACCCTTGCGATAATCAGTTTGCTCACGAGTCTGTTTCTTCTGGAGCTCACCCACGGTATAAATAAGGGAGAGGGGGAGAAGCAATGGCGGTGGGCGCCCAGAGAAGGTTGAAGAAGATTAAAGGCCGACAGTTAACCCAGCGCTCTACGTGATTATGCGACTTAACCAAGGAGTTGCTTAGGAGACCTGAATGGGCTGGGGATGGACAGAAAGAAACAGAGAAGGGATGAATAAATGTGAGGATAGATTAAAGAATTTAAAAAAAAAACCAAAAAAAAAACGAGTCAACGAAGTAAAAGAGGAAAACGGGCCCTCTAGGCTGGATGTTAGTTAACGACATGGAGTTTGAGAGAAGGCGAGGACAAACCAGGAGATTGAGGGTGATTTGAGAACGAAAGGAGGAGGAATGAGGGGGGGGAGTCAGGAGGCGGGATTGTAAGGATGAAGACTCAGAAGACGTCTCCCAGCCCTCAATCTTGCCTTTGAGGTCTGATCGAATTAAGGCAAGGAAGATCTCGGCCCATGAGATGGGAACGCGGGAAGAGGGAGGAGGAAGCCAAGGACAATTCAATAAATTTGCCATTTGAGAGTGATCCGTTCTAATTTCGGTCATAATTCGATCTCGGGCGCCCTCTGAGGGCCATGGGGGAGCGGGTGGCGATGACAGACTGAGAGTTGTTGACACCGGAAGTGCCAGCAAAAGAGACACGGGAGATAACAACATCATTTGCTTGTTTTCAAGCCGTCTGCCTGATCTTGAATGTCACGGGAAAATTCCTAAAGTTATTATTTCCCTTTTCTGGAAATTTTATTTCCTTTTTTTTTATGTTTGTTTCTTCCTTTCTCTCGTTCCCTCCATCTTGTGTTCCGCTGTTCGACAATTTCTTTCATTAGTTTGTATTTTACTTGAACTTCTAGGATCAGGATTTGTTTTTACCGAGGATGTCGTGTCATTGGTTTTTGATTGGTTTCCATCATAGCTGATTGCAATTATCACCTCATCGATTTCGATTTTTTTTTTGATAGATTAAGATGAGTATTGGTGTCTTTGCATAGATTTCAAAATAGTGATAATTTATTTTAGCGGATTCTATTTGCTCCCATAAACAACTAACTTTGAAATCTATTTAGCACTTAGGAAAAAATCCAAAAGTGTTCCTTCCTCCCTAGTGCCATTTAATAATGGAACGGGTTGCGTGAATCAGCCACTAATGACTTAGCATAGTTTAAGTCACTAATTAACATGCAAGACTAGATCTTAGGGGCGCGGAGCCCTGGGCGAGTGTCATATCAGGGCTACCAATATTTTGTACGAAGGACTGGCGCTGACAACGATCCTCTTTATCGCTGAGATCCGCTAAAGCAGGGGTTCTCAACCTGTGGGTTGCGACCCCTTTGGGGGTCGATTGACGATTTGCCAGGGGTCGCCTAAGACCATCGAAAATAAGGATTGATTTTGTCTATTCTTCTATTGATGGGGGGGGGGGGTCGCGGAGAGTGGGGGATGGTAAAAAGGGGTCGCCGAGCCTAAAAAGTTGAGAACCGCTGCGCTAAAGCGTGGACCTGTCCCACTAGCCATCCACATCCGCCTTGACTTCATGGACACATGGATACTAGTAGGACGTAATTATCTTCTATTTGAAAGTACGTCTAAAAAATTATAAGATAAGTTGAAATATGAAAACTTGAAATAAACCCTACAAGTTTAAATCAAAATATTTAAATCATTAAAAATAGATTCAGTGAGCCAGACTGGTGGTGTGAATTCAATGAACCAAATGAACAAGTGAACCTCGACACACTGCTCGCTTTCCTTTTTAAAAAGCTCATATTAACTCCCTCTGTCTGTCTGTCTGTCCGTCTGTCTTGTGCAATTTTCATACACATAATTTCTCCCACTTCCCATTTTTGGATCACTTTGTAATGCTACACAACTATTCACTTTACCTAAAAAAAAATAGATCAATCAAATAATTAACTAATCAATTAATTACTTAGTGTTAATTAGTTTTTTTCTTTGATATTGAAAAATGGAAATAAATCTTTCAATATTGAGAGATATGATTTTAAATGTGAAGTTCTTCTCCTTATATAACATTTTGTTTCTCAAAAAAAAAAAAGTATAATTTTGTATTTTGCATATTTATATTATCGTAACGGAAGCAGGTAAATCCTAGATCAGTGTTTCCCAAACTGTGTTCCGCGGAACCCTTATGTTCCGCTAGGCCTGAACTGGTAGGGATAATTAACTAGTAGGCCCCCACGTGAATTCATTTCTCTAAAAAAAAAACAACAAAGTGTTCCGCTAAATACTCAGAATGTGCGAAGTGTTCTGTTAAGAAAAAGGTTTGGGAAACACTGGACCAGATGTCTCAAATTACGGATGTGATGCAACAAGGCCTACTTTTGTTTTAACCTTTTCGTACCAATGTTCTAGTTATGCTAAATAAAGTGTTGTTTTTTTTTTTCTCATAGTAAACTAGTTTCAAGGCTAGGTCACCGCACAGTGTTGTGTATACCGGTATGTGTATGTTTGTGTATATGTGTGTTTGTAAGCAGTGGCGTAGCTAGTAAATTTGCTATCATTTGGGGGCTTGACCTCTTTGGAGGCCCCTGCATTTTGCGTAATGTTTAATATTTAATGTAAAAAACAACAATTTCGAACACTTATTTGGGGTGATTTTCAAGTTCTCTCCCCCCCCCCTTCTCCCTACGGTGTCCCTACCCTAGCTACGCCAATGTAAGTAAGAGAGCGAGAGAATATCTCTTAGAAAATACTGATATTACTTTTTAAAAAAAAGAAGATTGATTCGACTATTTTTTATGTAGAGAACTCATGTTAAGTTTTGTATTTTTAAAATGTATTTTTTGCGATGGTGGGAAGCGTGGTCGAGAGGCCAAGTGCGCTTGAACTTGGCTTTGGCTTGGCTACCTAGAAGGGGGCCCGAGGTTCGACACCCGACTCGGGCAGAGTTGTGTTTACTGAGCGCCTAAAGGCAGCACGGAAAACCAACTCCTAGATACCCCCTCCCCCCCCCCCCCCACCGGTCCACAAATGAGATTGGACCAAAGCTCTCTGAGCATGCTATTATAAGCATGAAAGTAGCGCTATATAAAAGCTATAATAATAATTAATTTGCGTATAATTAAATAAAAAAAAAGGATGGCTGAGCGGTAAAGCGCTTGACATCCGAACCGGAGTCCCGGGTTCGAATCCTGGTGAGAACTCGGATTTAATTTCGGGATCTTTGGGCGCCTCTGAGTCCACCCAGCTCGAAGTGTTCACTTCATCTTCAAATCTTAAGTTTTTGTGTAATGCGGTCTAAAGGGCAAATAATGTAAAGGTCACCTGTTTCTGTGGCCCACGGTTAACGAGGGTGTCATGTTGCCAGCACAGCAACCAACCGCCTTTACTTTCAGGTAACCATCAGAGCTGGTTGGGCTCAGCGGCGCATAGATCCCGAAATTAAAAATCACAGCCTTCACCAGGATTCAAACCCTGGACTTCGGTTCGGAAGCCAAGAGCTTTACCGCTCAGCCACCGCCCCTCCAAGAGATATTGCCTCGAGGATATAAAGATTATTATTAGTATTAGTAGTAGTATTGCAGAACTAGCTCACAAATGTCTTACCCTGGATGTGGCAAAATATGTAGATCACAGCTGGGGCTGCGTTGTGAAGGGAAATACTGCATTCCTCATTAATCTTCGAACTCGAAGACAAGCCTTATTATTATTATTATTATTGCAGAAATGAACTAATATTCATTATCTGGCACAGCCATGGTCGAGAATTAATGAATTAGTAATAGTGTCCAGATATTTTTTGGTGAAGTGGCAACTCTGCAGCAGTGCTGCTTTCTGACAGGTTCAAAGACGCTTCTTAAGGACGTGTGTTAGTGTTATAATTTTTTTTTAAACCCTAGAAAATTGACGTACATTTCAATCTATTCAGCTGTGGAAGTAGCTGTAGATCAAAATCAACTCCAGCTTCAGCTGTACGCTGCGGTCTAGCTGTGTTTACCTAATGTTACATCTTTTTCCCTCAGTATCTCACGAGTGGTTCTCACACACTTATGTAGAAGACACATGCCAAAAACACACGCGACATCCAGCGCTAGGAATCAATCTACCATAAAGACGCCACCGAAAATCCACGAGGGCAAATTTTTGCAGCATTCGGGAAGGAATCTTTTTAAAAAAATGGCTAATAAAAAAATTCATAAGCCGGCAATCAAGCAGAACGCGCCGAGTGTAAAATTGAACATCCGCGTGGCGTCAAGTGTAAAATTAGCTGAAAGTTGATGCGATTAATGGATATTTCCCATTCTGGGGGGAACCCATTGGCGTAGCTTGAGTCTTCCAACCTAACACCCTCGCAGCGCGCACACACACGCACGCTTTCAATTCCTCTTGAGCGACGCGGGGAAATTACGTCTGCGCTAAAGAAAAGGAAGGAGAATTGAGCTGAAGACGACGAGTCAGTATGGAAAGATGGAGGGGAAAAAAATGTATATGCGGTTTGGTTTAGAAAGTTAAGAAATCTTTCGGGCCGATAAAAGTTTAGGGACTTATTAATTGCTAATATAATCGATAACTAAGGCGATTTTCAACCCCGGATTGTTTTAAAGCGGACTGGGTGACTGAAAGGCGTTTTCCCGCCAATCACCACAAGAGCTGATTGCTTCGCCTTGACTGCACAAATCTATGCCAGGATTTTCGCGGCGAGTGTCGCTGAACTTACAAATGTGACAATCGAAGAGAAGAAAAAAAAAGTGGCCAGATAATCGTCCTAGCGGCAGACCAAAATGATAGAAAGCTTTTCATCTATGTTTCAGGGATGGCTCACGTGATCTTTTCAGAGTTGATTGGGTTGCCAGGCTGGCTGTAATGCCCCCGGCTCCTGAAAATCATAAATTGGTCGGCAGATGAAGATGACTTTTTTTTTTTGAACGACGCAGAGAGGCGGATTGCCCTGGTGGTTGTGGAGGCGGGGGGTGGTAGTGCTAGTGAAAGATAATGCGGTCGAAGTCGAGTGTGATAAGATAATGAATGGTTTAATTAGAACGAGGGTCTGTTAGCGACGTCAAATAGTTTGTATGGACTTGTGTACCTGGTGGAATCTTCTGGATCTTTAAAAGTTTACTGTGGCACATATGTAGATCTACGTTTCATTAGGGAATAGTCTTTTTCTAACCTCTAGTAAAGTAGTAAAGTTCCCCTTTCAGACCTTGTGGCCTATAATGCAGATGCTGTAAAGGTCATCTCTTTCTGTGGCCCACGGTTAACGAGGGTGTCATGTGGCCAGCACAAAGAACAACTGCCTTTAATTTCCCAAAACTAATGTCAGGTACCCATTAGAGTTGGGTGGACTCAGAGGCACCCTAAAGATCCCCAATAAAAATCCCCAGTCTTCACCAGGATTCGTACCCGGAACCCCCATTTCGGTAGCCAAGCCCTTTACCACTCAGCCACCGCTATCTAACCTCTAATCAACTATCATTTTTCGTGGCAAAAAAAAAAAAAAAAACTGTGAGTGAAATTCTCCTATTTAGACATGGATTTAAATTCAATCCAGCAGATTAGTAATGCTTCAACTAAGGCCCGCAGGCTGCAGGTCATATCCGGCTAGTATATTCTATAATATTGTTGTAACTCTAGGGTAGGCACACAACGTAAAGGCAGACAACTCAACACAGTTTAACAGGAAATAAAGACAGGTGTTTATTCACTAGGATAAACACATAGCATTCTTCAACTTCCTCAGAGTCTTGCTACTAATTGACCAGTCCTTTAGATAGCAACCCGAATGTGGACCAACGACAGCCTTCCCCGCTTCGCTCCAGGTCCCTTCTACAACTTTCAGGCAGCACAAAAGCTGGCTTCTTAGTTTCCCAAACATTCAGACTCTTCACAATCCCTGATGCACTGTTCTTCTCTCTGTCCTAGTGTCTTCCTGTTTTACGTTCACTAGTGCGCACCTCAAGCACTGGTGCAAGGCAGGGTTACAACAATATTCTATATTAAAACAAAATTAAGTAATCAATACTAATTTATTAACTAATTTGTTGATTAATCCATATGTTATTCATTATGAGCTTGTATGCAAAATTTGATGACGGTCGGATGTGTAGAAGTGTACGAAAAATTAATTGCTAAAATCTAAACATAATTACAAAAATACTAGCTAGTATATATAAGCGTTGTACCCAGAAAAAAAAATACTTTAAAAAAATCTTATACAAAGTGTAATTGTATCGATTAGCTTTAATTTCAAAGCATTTAGGGAAAAAAAAAAGAAAAGAAAAAGGGAATCGGCCTCAATTCGAACTCATTGTTCACGTCTCCTCAAGACGACACGCTAACCACTCCGTTAGTGAGGTGTATATGACTATAGAAGATTGGATAGTTAAGCATTGTTTGTTTAATACTTACTTTACAGTTGCGATCTATAAAGGGGACTAATTCACATTATGCCAACACTTCAGTCAAGTACAATTCTTTTCCCTTGTTCGAGATGCCAAACAAAATGATTAAATGCCTATAATTAATTACCCGTTTGGGTTATCTTATTTTATATCTTATGTTGTCAGGTTAAAGAAATAATTGCGAAAAATATTAGCTTTATCCAAGATTGGATGCCGGAGAAATGACGTGTACAAACTTTTTACTAGAAAGACAGACAGACAGACAGACAGAGTAAGTTGATATAAACTTTGTAAAAAAGGAGAGGCGATGTTCGACATCATCCGGGCCCAGTAGTTCGACATCTTTATTATCACAATTTTTTTTAAGCTGTCTATCCGGTGACATCTTTTGTTCATATAGCACTTCCACCAGTGTCACTATATAAAGGGATGCAATTATGTAAAATAGGAGTATAACTCAGTAACACAATTTCCTCAAGAATTATAAAGATATTATTACTTTTTATGTATATTAATTAAACCATAATTAAAATCAGAAAAAAAAAGAATCTTTTCGTTAGGAGACATATGCTCACTACCGCAACCTTCGCATATTTATTTTTCTTAAAGATATGACCAGGTCAGAATTTAACTTCAGCAGCTGACCAGTGACCAGCAGCGTGCGATTCCACATTTTCCCAGATACACTGAGCTAACAAAGTGTCTGGGTGGCTAACCAATCAACTCTTTGTCTTGACCATCACAAAGTGACCACCGACTGACCACTGCAGCTAATGCACTTCCGGTAATATCAAACCGTGTCCATTGCTTCATTGGTTGCATACGCGCAGGGCTGTGACACTGTGACCTGTGACATGTTTCCCTTGTGTGACAAGCCGTTGTTGACCAATTAGTTTTTATCACCCTGTTGTTACCCATGACGATACTGACCAACGGTTGTAAGGCTTGGTCCCGCTTTTTATACGTGGTCTGTCAGGGGATGTCTCTTCAGTGATACTGTCTTTGGATGACCAGAAGTATGACCAAGTCGGCTTTTAGTGTCTGGCTATCATATGTCCCGACTGAGACGGTGGTCAGACTGCCAAATAGGTCATCGGAAGTAGAGTCGCCCGAAGTAAATCGACTATCGTATGCCCTGCCACCGTCCTAGGGGAGAAAAGATTGGAAGTGTGAGAAGATAACTCTTTGATGTAGCCTTGACCCATTGACTACGTCAGAATTGAAGATGCCGACCTATCAGTAAAAATAAATATAAATGTTGACATGTTGACAACTGTGATCAACATTTAAAATCGTTTTAAAAACCATATACTTTATTTTATTATTTCTGGTTTAAATCTAGTATCTTTGTTATTCTACTGTGCATCTACCACATTAGAGATTTACATATATGACAAAAAAAATATAAATAGCTTCCTTTACTTCCGTAGTGCATATCCCATCCAGGTTACAAAATATAAGCAGTGTTGATGTATTTTTTTTAACAAAAATACTTTTATAATAATTTGTTTGCTTGTGTATCCATTGGGCTGAGCGGTAAAGTGCTTGGCTTCCGAACCAAGGTCCCGGGTTCGAATCCTGGTCAAGAATTTGATTTTTACTCTCAGGATCTTCAGGGTGCCCTGCTCTAATGGGTACCTGACATTGGTTGGAGAAAAGTAAAGGCGGTTGGTCGTTGTGCTGCCCACATGACACTCTCGTTAACCGTAGGCCATAGAAACAGATTACTTTTACATCATATGTATCCAATAGATCACTAGGTCTAAAAAGGGACTAAACTCTTCCTTTTGTAACTCTTTTTTTTTTTTTAAAAGTCAGCTGGCAACACTGAAGCTCTATTTAGTGTCCTTGACATAGTTTAGCTCAATGGTTCCCAAACTTTTTTTCCTTAACGGAACACTTCGCATATTCTGAGTATTTATCTTATCTTATATGATACAGACGTTACTTCAAAAAAGAAGATGATTACGTCCTACGCGTCATGCATCTAGTCATGCATGTTAACCAATGACCTAAACTCCGCCAAGTCACTGGTTTTCCTGGCTAGCTCAGGCAACCCATTCCATGCTCTAATAGGTTAGGGAAGAAGGAGCGTTTGTACAAATTTGTCCTAGCATATGGAACGAAGAATGTGCCTTTATCTTTGTGTCTTTCTATTTAGCTAGGGATTCATTTACGTGGTGGTCTACTAGTTAATTATTCCAATATTTTGTGGAATACCTATTTAGGCCTCGAGGGAACACAAAAGCCTTTGCGGAACACACTTTGGGAAACACTGTTTTAGTTCAGGGTAAAACTTCCTAATAAAGCAGAACATAAAGGTGTGTGTATGTCCCTTATAGAAATCAAGTTTATTCTACCAATCTTTGTGAGACTTGGAATGAATGTTCCTTAGATATGAATGTTCCTTACATATGAATGTTCCTTACATATGAATGTTCCTTACATATGAATGTTCCTTACATATGAATGTTCCTTACATATGAATGTTCCTTACATATGAATGTTCCTTACATATGAATGTTCCTTACATATGAATGTTCCTTACATATGAATGTTCCTTACATATGAATGTTCCTTAGATATGAATGTTTCTTACATATGAATGTTCCTTACATATGAATGTTCCTTACATATGAATGTTCCTTACATATGAATGTTCCTTACATATGAATGTTTCTTACATATGAATGTTTCTTACATATGAATGTTTCTTACATACAAATGTTTCTTACATATGAATGTTTCTTACATATGAATGTTCCTTACATATGAATGTTTCTTAGATATGAATGTTCCTTACATATGAATGTTTCTTACGTATGAATGTTCCTTACATATGAATGTTCCTTACATATGAATGTTCCTTACATACGAATGTTCCTTACATATGAATGTTTCTTACATATGAATGTTCCTTACATATGAATGTTTCTTAGATATGAATGTTCCTTACATATGAATGTTTCTTACATATGAATGTTCCTTACATATGAATGTTCCTTACATATGAATGTTCCTTACATATGAATGTTCCTTACATATGAATGTTCCTTACATATGAATGTTTCTTACATACGAATGTTTCTTACATATGAATGTTTCTTACATATGAATGTTCCTTACATACGAATGTTCCTTACATATGAATGTTTCTTACATATGAATGTTCCTTACATATGAATGTTTCTTAGATATGAATGTTCCTTACATATGAATGTTTCTTACATATGAATGTTCCTTACATATGAATGTTCCTTACATATGGATGTTCCTTACATATGAATGTTCCTTACATATGAATGTTCCTTACATATGAATGTTCCTTACATATGAATGTTCCTTACATATGAATGTTCCTAGATATGAATGTTTCTTAGATATGAATGTTCCTTAGATATGAATGATCCTTACATACGAATGTTCGTTACATATGAATGTTTCTTACATATGAATGTTCCTTACATATGAATGTTTCTTACATATGAATGTTCCTTACATATGAATGTTCCTTACATATGAATGTTCCTTAGATATAAATGTTCCTTACATATGAATGTTCCTTACATATGAATGTTCCTTATATCATTGAGGAGGCCATTGTCTAATTTAGAAACTTCCATCTTTTCTGTGCAACGCTGAGCATTTTCGCTTGTAAATAAATAAATGAGAATAAACAATGTCTCTACTATTAATTATCTGGGGAAAAAAAAAAGGCAAAATGATGACCATATCAGTCTGTACAAAAGTTGTAGCACTATAAAAATAGTTCCCTTATTTGCATAGAACTAATAGCGGAAACAACGGAACAATTCTTTAATGAGATCGTAGTAGGATGATATAAAAAAAATGGCGCAAAGAGGATTATAATTGCCGTAATATATCTGGCGCTATCTAAGGGGGGGGGGGGAAGAATGAAATTTATATGTGAAATAATGCTTCATACACAGAGTGCAGGCATAAAAACAAACCAACAACACAAAAAGAAACGCACAATGAGAGACGTGCTCTTAGCAGAAATAATCCAAACCGAGGCTGACATCTGGAGCAGACGACAGCCGTTAAACAGTCTGAATCGTGAGGACAAGTAAAAGAGGAAGCCCCCCCCCCCTCCCCCCCCCTGTACTTTCTGATTAGGCCTATGTGTCTGTCTGTCCCCCTTCCAAACCAACAATCGAGTATCAATATCTGACACTGGGACCGTTTCAGCGGGAAAGGGAGAAGGTGGACATTAACACCGGGGAAAAAAAACAGAGTTTTGTATTCATGAGTTGTGTTCCCTTGCCACGTGGCACTTTTCACACTTGGAATTTTTTTTTTTTTAATGCTCTCGGCCCTTGCTCTCGCCCCCCCCCCCCCGCACGTTAAAATAGTCTCTGCCTCTCTACGGGGAGAGAGGGGCATCACCTGTGATTGCGGTGGATGTATTTAGAGGGAGGGTGGATCCCGCTCTAGGTGAGCTAGAAACGGGCTCACGAGAGGAAGGAGGGGGCGCCGCCTCTGCGGTTGAAGTGGTCAACAAAGAAGTGATTTGAAACAAATCCGATGGACGAAACAAAAAAGATTCGGACAATCATTTCTTGAGTGGTAACAATCGCGTGAACACGGTTCTTGTTTTTGTTTCTTTGTCAATTTCTTGTGTTGTTTTTATATTACCCTCTCCATGGCTCAACATTCCACACCTCCCCCACATTATCATATTTCCTCCCCAACACAAACACACACACACACACACACACACAAGACCATTGTTACTACTGTCAGAATCGGGAAAACCCACATGTACTGTTGAATGTTTATTCATTGTTATTTTATTGCACAGGGGACGCCACTCACAATGGTTAACCAAAACCGGACATTAAATGAAGGGGAGGTAATTAAATTTATAACGATTCACTTCTTAGATGAACACCTTGAAATCTATGAAGAAAAAAAAAGTGTAACAAAACAAAAAGTGTAACAAAACGAAAAAGCGAAACAATAAAAAGGTTTTAAAATTAAAAAAAAAAATAAAGTAACATATAAACGTGTAATGTGGTAATTATTAAGATAATATAATGGAAATAATACACTCATATTTAGTTGCATGAAAATAGGCTAACAATGTTTATGAATATAAGTCTTATGGTGATCTTTCCTTATTTGCATATGCTCACACTAAGTGGTAGAATTGCTTAATTTCTCAACTTCTACTCAGCTTTGAATGGTAACGAGATGTGACTCACTACTGCATGGTATAGGCCGCATGTACTTTCTTAAATTGTAAGAATTTCAAAATCGAAACCTAAGTGTGATTTAGCGCATAATATTAATTAATATTAATAATGTAAAAAAAATATAGTAACATACAAACAAGTAATGAAGTAATTATTATGATAATATAATGCACTCATAGTAAACGCGTAATATTAATTAATTAATAATATTAATAATGTAAAAAAAAATTAATAACCTCATTGTTATTTAGCGCATAATATTGATACTGCGCTCTAAACATGGCAGGAATAGAGCGAGCACTTAAATTCTCATCAATCACAGTTATTATGTCAACTAAGTAACGTAGACTTGGTTACTTCGTTATACTAGGATATTGTGTCGATAGCACAATGCTTATCTATTTATTTTATACACTTATTCCAATGACACAAATAGAAACGTCTGCCGTAGACCGATGAATGACTTAAACACTGAAGAAAGTCCTGATTATAAATTTATCACTTTAATAATATACATTTAACGCAGATCTACCGAATTTTGTGTCTCGAGAAATGCAACTTCTTGTGTGACTAAAGAGGCCAATCCCTGATACACAACTGCGATCACGACAGGTATGGCATATGAAATCACCCTTCTTTCTACTACTGTTGTGAATGGTACCAGCAATCCGAGACCCTTCCTTTATGCTCGCTCTCCATGTGGATCTATCCAGTGCCATTTTTTGCCCAGCAAAAAAAAAAAATTTTAATTAATTATATTTCAAACTTAAAGTTGGAGACCTGGGGGCTGAGTGACAAGACGTTCTTGGCTTATGAACCGGCGTCCCGGGTTCTTTAATTTCAGGATATTTGGGCGACTCTGGCTCTACCCATCTCTGACATTAGCCCGGTAAAAGTAAAGGCGGTTGGTCGTTGTGCTGGCCACATGACACCCTCGTTAACCGTAGGCCACAGAAACTGAGCACCTTTACATCATCTGCCCTATAGATCGCAAGGTTTGAAAAAGGGGGGAACTTGTAAAATAAAGAGCCGAATTGATTAAAAGGAAAACGCTACTGTAATATTTCTTTAGTGTTGCTACGAAAAGCTCGTAAATGTTAGAATGGGCAACAGGCCACATAGTGTGCCGGTAACAACCAATTGCAACAAATTGACGCGAACCCCTAAGCGGGGGTTCGTTAAAGGTTTACTTTTTTTTTTCTTTGTAAAAAGAAAACAAAAACTTAAAATAAATGTATAACATGATTTTCGCTAGATAACTAGATTTACACTAACAGTAGACACCGGTTAAACCCATTGATCTGTTCCCAGGATTTATGCTTTTATCATGGATCTAATTCGACCTATTTCTAGAAGCCGGGGTCAGGTCAAAGAAGATGCAGAACAAACACTCATTAGTTATAATCATCCAATCAGGGAAAGAGGTCAGGGAAAAAATAGCAGAAGTCAGTTTCTAGAAGGTTAATAAAATATTTGGACTAAAAGTTTCTAAGATTCAGGAAAGTACGGTTTAAAAAAAAGTATAAATTAGGGGAAAGCTGGTTAGTAGGGGTCCTTGCATAGTAACAGTCTTGTGTTGTAGTGAGTGATTAAACGACTGCAGGTCCATAAGTTGAAGTTGCATCGTAAAGTTGTATCGCTAAGTTGTTTAAATGATAAATTCTATCCGTTGAAGTTGTATCATAAAGTTGTATCGCTAAGTTGTTTAAATGATGAATTCTATCAGTTGAAGTTGTATTAGTAAAACGTTTAATATTACCAGACTTACTGATCTCCGTCTCGACAGGTCTGGGAAACCAAAAATTCTCAACCTGTATGGTGACATGTATGCACTACGCAAGACAGCAGGGTTTCTGTCCAGGGCTTTTGCAGGAGAGGATTTGAGCCTCTCAAGGCCTCACTCAAATGGAGTTTGATGATGAGGATGATGAAGTCAAGTTGTTATTGAATTGAAAGTGTACCTAAATGTGTAGTTTGAAGAAGTTTAATGAAGAAAAAAGAAATTACACAGAGATGTTTCTTCAGTGTGTTGTCAAGTTATTTATAGACATCTCTGGCAAGATGATTCTGTTTGTGCCATTGTTAATTATAAGAAGAACTATCAGGCAATGATGAAACAGAAATCATCACAGTTGTAATATGCTCGCCTTTCATTTTAAATAAACGGGCCACATATTATCGAACTTAGAAAATACTTGCCTTTTAGCTCGTGACTTAGTGTATCTGACATTTAACGGCCCCCTCTCTTTCCTTCTCTCTCTTTCTCTCTCTCTTTCTCTCTCTCTTTCTCTCTCTCTTTCTCTCTCTCTTTATCTCTCTCTTTCTCTCTCTTTCTCTCTCTTACCATCTCTTACCATCTCTCTCTTTATCTTTCTCTCTCTCTTTCTCTCTCTCACTTTCTCTCTTTCCCTCTCTCTCTCTTTCTCTCTCTCTCTCTCTTTCTGGAACCCATATATCTGCTACTGTTTTTTTACCCTACACACCGTAGTTTCTCCGACATAGAAGTTTGACTTGATTTACAAAGATCTGTCTTCTTTTCTAACTTCTTTAATAAACTTTCAATTCAATAACAATATCTTAAAAATATTAAACGTTTTACTAATACAACTTCAAGGCACATTCCTCCTTCCATATGCTAGGACAAATTTGTACAAATGCTCCTTCTTCCATGGTGCTATTAGAGCATGGAATGAGTTGTCTGAGCTAGCCAGGAAAACCAGTGACTTGGCAGAATTTAAGTCATTGGTTAAGATGTATGGCTAGATGCATGACGCGTAGGACGTAATCATCTTCTTTTTTGAAGTAACGTCTGTATTATATAAGATTAGATAAGATCCACTTTATATCGACCCCAACCCCTGACACACATACGTACAAAAGCTTTTGGCCCGTGTATTTTAGTATCCCTTTTTCTCATCTGCTTCCCCCCCCCGGCCCCCGCTACTTCCTGTCCACGACAAAAGCATTAGTTAATATGCATGTCGCGTAGGACGTAATCATCTTCTCTTTTGAAGTAACGTCTGTATTATATAAGATAAGTAGATAAGATAAGGTAAACCACCTCTTATACACACGAACACTCGCTTTCACAGCCCTTAACTTTTTTAAGCACCCTCCGATTGGTCAACCCATCATTCACTTTTCAGTTTTTGAATGTATATATATAGCATCTAGGAATGGTTTGCTCTGCAACCTTTAATCATAAGAATTGAAACTACAAACTTCGGAGTTATCGAATGAGTCAAAGAGTTTCCGTCACCCTGACATTGTCAAGCAGACAGGCATGTGTTGTGCTCTAATAAAACTTGTAGAAGGCAGTATCTACTGCTACCTCTCGTAGAAGACAGCAAGTACTGCTACCTCTCGTAGAAGACAGCAAGTACTGCTACCTCTCGTAGAAGACAGCACCTACTGTTACTTCTCGTAGAAGACATCACCTACTGCTACCTCTTGTAGAAGACATCACCTACTGCTACCTCGCGTAGAAGACAGCTCTTACTGCTACCTCTCGTAGAAGACAGCACCTACTGCTACCTCGCGTAGAAGACAGCTCTTACTGCTACCTCTCGTAGAAGACAGCACCTACTGCTACCTCTCGTAGAAGACAGCACCTACTGCTACCTCTCGTAGAAGAAAGCACATACTGCTACCTCTAGTAGAAGACATCATATACTGCTACCTCTAGTTAGAAGACAGCATATACTTCTACCTCTCGTAGAAGACAGCATCTTCTGCTACCTCTCGTAGAAGACAGCTGTAGTGTAACTGAATTGATTTTCTGTGTGCGTCCAGCGTGTCAGAAGGTCATGCCCAGTGCTTGTTTCATGTCCAGTGTGTGTGTGTGTGTATAGACTACATCAGTGTTATGCGAGACGTGCTGGTTTCATTCACAGTTTACTGTAGTCTAATTTTGTCGAATAAAGCCATGGTATTGGTATACTAGTATTTGTTGTTTCATTACAACAGCATCTACTGCTACCTCTCGTAGAAGACAGCATCTACTGCTATCTCTCGTAGAAGACACCATCTACTGCTACCTCTCCTAGAAGACAGCATCTACAGCTAACACTCATAGAAGACAGCATCTACTGCTACCTCTCCTAGAAGACAGCATATACCGCTAATTCTCATATAAGACAGCATCTACTGCTACCTCTCGTATATAGTAACATCTACTGCTACCTCTCGTATATGACAGCATCTACTGCTACCTCTCATAGAAGAAAGCTGCTATTGCTGCCTCTTGTGAATGACATCAACTACTGCTATCACTCGTAAATGACAGCATCTACTGCTACCTCTCGTGAATGACAGCATCTACTGCTACCTTTCGTATACGGCCAGGGAAAATAAAAACAAATATTGCAATGCACTCAGTAATAATGTACTAATATTTAAACTGTGGCCTGGTGGTCGAATAGTAAAGCACTTGGTTTCTGCACTAAGGGATCTCAAGTTTGAGTCCCGGTGAAGACTGGAAGCCGTCGGCTATGGACACAAACAGATGACTTTTACAATTAATAGCAATGTCTGAAAGGGTCACTCTACTAATATTCAAATTTAATTTTTTTTTTATTTTCGATACTGATTTTTAAATTTACCTGCATTTGCAAGTTTCATCACTCGCGTGTACTCTTTCATTAGACACCATTTCCTGTTCAAACATGGCGCACACAAGTTTTAAAATAAACTAAATGAAATTCCCGCTTCTCTAAAAATAGCAACCTGGTTCCTAGTAGATGTATCACAACAGTCTATACAAACATTCTCCATAGCACTTCGTACATACAGTTCACAGCTTCCACTTGTTGACTTGGACATTTCACAACTTCCACTTGTTGACTTGGACATTTCACAACTTTTACTTGTTGACTTGGACATTTCACAACTTCCACTTGTTGACTTGGACATTTCACAACTTCCACTTGTTGAGTTGGACATTTCACAACTTCCACTTGTTGACTTGGACATTTCACAACTTCCACTTGTTGACTTGGACATTTCACAACTTCCACTTGTTGACTTGGACATTTCACAACTTCCACTTGTTGACTTGGACATTTCACAACTTCCACTTGTTGAGTTGGACATTTCACAACTTCCACTTGTTGACTTGGACATTTCACAACTTCCACTTGTTGACTTGGACATTTCACAACTTCCACTTGTTGACTTGGACATTTCACAACTTCCACTTGTTGACTTGGACATTTCACAACTTCCACTTGTTGACTTGGACATTTCACAACTTCCACTTGTTGACTTGGACATATTCTATACGTTGTTCTGAAAAAAGAAGCACCAAACTTTTGCAGGGCGTCAGTAGATGGCAGCAGAGTTCGAACCCTGGACCATCAAGATCTCAGTCCGTAGTGCTTACTAGCGAACTGTTAGCAATAGTTTAAAAATGACCACACAAAGAAACACCAACTTGAAAAAATTACTCTGGAATCCTCGATACACTATAATGAATCTCCACCCTGGGACGAAAGCCCTCTTCCTACTATAAGGGACCATATTGAAAACATAAAAAGAAAATCTGATTACAGACCAACAGAGCTCAAGGAAATAGTGAACTGTTTTCTACATACCAATTACCCTAGCAATCAGTGGATCAGAGTTTACACGGATGGCTCATCCCATAAAGCCACCACAAATGGAGGAGCTGGAATACTTATCGAATGGCCAGATGGAGGAAAACTAGAAAAATCCTTTGCAACTGGAGAGCTCTCTGACAGTCACAGAGCAGAAAGGGAAGCACTAGCACTAGCTGCTACCATGCTAGCAAATCATCCAAGTTCCCCTCACAGTCAGATTGTCTTTCTAACAGACGCAAAAACAACCCTCCAAAGCCTGCAAAACTCTGATTCCCCTTATATTAAAAACCTCAGAACAGCACTCACAAAGCTCAACCACAACAGCAAAAAAACTGTCATTCAATGGATACCAGCTCACATACAACTAGCAGGAAATGAGAAGGCTGACACACTCGCCAAGAGTGGGAGAACAAACTCACAAGTAAACTCTGCTCTCTATCCAGAAGAAATGAAGAAATTAATTGTAGATAAAATAAATGAGAAATGGACGAGCTCCCATCCAAATCACAAGAAAGATGATGCTTACTATAAGCTATCCCGACAAGACCAACGTCTAATCTTTCGACTCAGGACCGGACACAACAGAATGCGACAACACATGTTCCGGAAGCTCAAAATTGGAACCAGTGAAATCTGCCCATGTGGAGTATCACCAGAAAATGCCGACCACGTCCTCCAAAACTGCTCTCTCTACCAAGAGGCCGTATAAGACATTGGCCCAAAATCACCCCAATAGAAAGAAAACTATATGGAGAGCTCCCTGATTTGGAAACCACTGCGCAGTTCATCTCATGTATTGGTCTAGTCATATGAACACTCCAACATAACAATGAGAACGATGAAGAAGAAGAAGAAGACCACACAAAAAAAGTTAAATTCAACATTTGCGTCAGTTAATCCCCAGTTCTTCAGCCCCAACCAGTTAATCCCTAGTCATTTCATCTTTATTCATTTAATTCCCATTAACTAAATTCATATTCACTTCATCCTCATTCACTTAATCCCGATTCACTAAATCCAGTTATTTCACCCTTGTTCACCGAATACCCAATCAATTCATCTCAAATCACTTCATAGTAAATTCACGACCTAGGATTCAAATTTCTTTAATTCGAAATTTATTTGATGTGAAAAGTGTTAAGTTACAGGTGGATAAGTTATCGGTGGCATTATTCATTTGATTGACCTTAAGTAAGGTAAAGTTCCCCTTTCAGACCTTGTGGTCTATAGGGCAGATGATGTAAAGGTCATCTGATTCTGTAGCCTACGGTTTACGAGGGCGTCATGTGGCCAGCACAACGACCAACCGCCTTTACTTTTCCTCAACTTTTCCCGAAATTAAAAATCCCAGTCTTCACAAGGATTTGAACCCGGGACCCCCGGTTCAGAAGCCAAGCGCTTTACCGCTCGGCCATCGCGCCTCCTTGATTGACCTTATCTATTTAAAAAATTGTGGCCCCATTTTATAACTTACGAATGCAACCCATGCTGGAACTTGACTTGATCCTGTGCACTCCCAGGGGAGCATAAGGTCCTTCTATTAGCAATGTCTTTAGCAATAGTTTAGTGCTGTGAGGTTGCCAGCCTTACGATCACCCCTCCTCCGGGCTTGGGATCGGCAAGATACCCCTATAGGGGAAGGAACAATGAAATGACTTTATGCAGGAAAGGTTATAGCTGAGACCGGAAATGATTTACCCTTCTATTGCCTTCTTCTACGGAACCGGAAATAGGTGCGCAACGGTGTCACGTGATGTCAACATTAACTGATGCGCCTTTCACCGGAAATAGTCTGTGAAAAGGAACAGGAGATGATAGAAAGATGAATGCCCGGGACCATTACAAGGGGGAAATCACTGTTTTACCTTTTACCTCCACGCGAAGCAAACGTGTGAACTCACGCACGCACGCGCGCAAACCCATACGTCAAAAACTTTGAACATCCTCCATATTCGGTAATGACGTCTACTAGCCTGACACGAAGGGGCCGTCGTCTGCTCGGAGGAATGATTGCCGGCCCTTGACGAACTTCCAAGAGACACTGATGAATCGCGTGGTTTCGAGGCTTCGCGACAAAAGTCTGTGATTGGGTAAGCTACTTTATGACGTGGGAGTCACGTGGATCACATGTCACCTAACAGCTAGGGGTGAAATCTGATGTTATTAACATATGAAGTAGCAGCTCCAGATAGCTTCAGATAGCTTCAGACAACTCCATATAGCTTCAGATAGCTAAAGACACCACCATATAGCTTCATACAGCTCCATATAGCTTCAGATAGCTTCAGACAGTCCATATAGCTTCAGACAGCTCCAGATAGATATATATGCGAAGTGATCCGTTAAGGAAAAGGTTTGGGAACCATTGGATTATCTATATATATAATTCTCTTCATGGCTCAAGAGTTTGGACACCAAGAAAGATCAGTCTTTTATATCTGCAAGTCGGTCGGACGCAATTTTAGAGGCGAAAAAAAAAGAAGGGGGTCGGGGGGAACAAGTAGTATTCACCCGTCACTAAATAGCAGTGCCGGACTTAACCATTGTGGGGCCCAATGCGAAACGGATTTCGCGGGGCCCAGTTAGGGTAGGGATACGGATAATAAGTGAAAATTAAGAGTTTGTATTAGAAAATATATTCCTCTTTGCATTTTATTAATTTTTTACTACGCACAGAATTACTACACGAGCCTTGCGTGTAGCGAAGCCATATAGTATATCATAAGAATTCTGTTTCCTACATAGATCACGCATAATAGCAAGAGTTACCATATGTTTCAATCTATCAAACGAGAATTGTTGACCTCAAGTGATTCTTCATTAATTTGAGGCACTAGAAGCTTCTTTCCCTAGATTCCACAATTACGGGTATTGCATAATGAGGTGGGTTTTATTTTTATCGCGCGTGGGATTGGCGTTTTCCATATTGAATGACACCCCAAAATGACAATTTTTGTCTATATGTTTCATGACATTTGTATAAGTTTTCAAAAGATTTTAACAATTTCAGGATATTTCCATGACTTTTTTCGTATATTTTGCAATTTCAGGAGATTTCCAGGAGCTCCTGGTAAATCAGGAGGCCGCGGGAAATTTGTTATAAGTTATAAAATGATTTAATTTAATAATGTATACACCTAGAATAAGCGCGGGTTTTTTGAAAGTGCGGGGCACACTGCGGAGGCATAGGTTGCAGTGGCCTAACGCCGGCCTTGCAAAATAGCGGCGTATGCTGCGCCGCCGGCCGACTAGTACTAAATAACATGAGATGACTCCAAAGTAACGCTTAAGATTATTTCATTCCAAAAGAATACAGGGGGGGCTGCGGGCAGATTTCAAACCATGACAATAGAGACAACAGTCCAGAGCGCGTACAACTCGATCAGCGACTATCTCCTGCTTCAAGCCTTCGGTTAACCATGGTAGCCCGTGTCCAGCGCAATGTCAACACCTCAAACAAATGGCAGGCGTCTAATACAGCGAATTGGTTGGATTCATGAACTCCACAGCATTCAACGAGGCTCGAACTCGGCACTCTTGGATCAGGAGTCAAAATGTTGTACTTCATGGCAAATGTATCCATAAAATACGGCATCATACTGTAATTGATACACATTGTCAAACTAAATATATCTTTTTTTTTTTTACTTTCTGTAACTAAATATTCCTTTCGAATCATTAAAATCATTATATTTTAATTTTCTTAATTTGGCTTCTTTTTTTTTTCTTGCCACCTGGTTACTAAACGCAAGAATTACCTGGCATATATTGCATGTAATAGTTGTCCATACAATCCTGGACAACAAGAAGCGGCAGAGCGTCTATAGAAACCGGGAAGCCATTGTTCCCTCTCTTCACGCTGCATGGTTTCAGCTCTCAAACTCATGGCTTGCTTCCCTTGTGGAGAAGCCAAGTGACGGGCGTTGTGCGCTGGGGGAGTGGGGGGTTGGGAGTGATTCGACTGAACGGTTTCCTTCTGAACTGATCGTAAAATGATTTCTTCTCTGATGTGTGTTTGTGTGCTAGTGTGTGTGTATGTGAATGTGTATGGAACAGTGTGCGTATGCCTATTTGCGTGTTTATGTGAGTGTGTGTGTCGGGGGGGGGGGGGTCAAGGAGGAAATGGAGAGTTTCGTCCCTTGTTACTCTCTCATCAGAGCTATCAAATATTGAATAAGAGCAGAATGACTTAGAAGAAAAAAAAAGATAAATAGGAGATAAAGGGGGAAGGGGGTGGTAGCGTTGATCGCGAGAGAGGACGATTGAATGATAACACCTAGAGGGGGGGGGGGAGGACCATTATTTCTCTCATCTACAAACGGCGACATATTAAAATGAGCAATCAGCCTTTCTCCCCACCCCGCTCCCAACGCCAGGTTGTGAAAGAAGGCGCCGGGGGAAGATGAGGTGGATTTAAACGCCCCTTGGACACGTGTAGCAAATTAAGTACCACAGGTGAGGAGAGAAAATTAGACGAGGCGCCCAGCGCCCCATCCCCCCCCCCCCCCCGCATGAATAGGCCAGAGAGTGACTTTTACACGAGAGACGAGCAATATAGAGAGTGAAAGGGAGGTAATCTGAATGGTATTTACCCCCCCCCCCCAGGGGAGATTATTTCAAAATGTTCTTTTTGTTTACAACACATAAAAAAAAAAAAAAAAATTCCAATTCGAAAAACGAAACAATATTACAGAGGTCAAGCAGACGACAAGATGGCGGTAGCTGACACAAGCAGCAGACGTGAAAACATGACACGATTTCCTAACACTATGACTCTATGAAGTGGGTCTTTCCTTTATCTTATCTTATCTCATCTTATCTTATATAATACAGACGTGACTTCCTTTACACTTACGTGAACAGTAGGTTCGGTATTGTGTACTGCCGCGACTGTTCTTATACAAATATGAATCACGTTTTAAGTATTAGGCGATAGGGGCGCCGACAGGCCTTGCTGCCCAGGGCCGGTGCTAACAATTTTGGGGCCCTATATGAAACGGATTGAGCGGGGCCAGTCTGAGTAGGAATAAGGATAATAGGTGAACATTAAAATATGTATTAGAAAATAAATTAGTCTTGTATTATATTTTTATATAAAATCTGACACTGCTGTTTTCTTTTTTTTTTTTTTTCTTATCTCGCTTAGGATAGCCGTTTTACATATAGTGAACGACACTTCATAATGTCAATTTTTCAGGAGATTTTTATGAGTTTTCAGGAGATTTTAATAATTTCAGGAGATTTCAATAATTTCATGAGATTTTAATAATTTCTGGAGATCCCAGGTTTATAATTTAAACCTAGAATCTGCGCGTAACCTACGAAAGTGCGGGCCCCACTGCGGCCGCATAGTGACCTTAGGCCGGCACTGTCAATGCTGCCCTTGGCGTCCACACGCCAGGCACACCAATGTTTGGGGTGATGATAATTTAGAAAATAATAAAAAAAAGAAAAGGTATACTCACTTTTAAACCAAAAAAACAAAAAGAAATATATGGAATAATATAAAAGGAGACGAGGGGATTTCTAGATGCGGAGATGAAGTAGGGATGTCCACGCTCCTCGGAGTAATAAAAACAGGCAACAAAGGGGAACGATTTCATGATTGTTACGGACGAGACGAGTCTTCTGGAGTACTGTATCACTTGT